>NC_137867.1:20811061-20841061 GCF_963924005.1 Protomyctophum bolini | reverse complement strand
TAGTAGTACTACTACTAGTATTAGTAGTAGTACTACTAGTAGTAGTAGTTGTAGTAGTAGTACTACTACTAGTATTAGTAGTAGTACTACTACTAATAATACTACTAGTAGTAGTAGTAGTAGAAGTAGTAGTAGTAGTACTACTACTACTACTACTACTAATACTAATACTACTAGTAGTAGTACTAGTAGAAGTAGTAGTAGTAGTAGTAGTATTGCATTGCATCGCAGCCTTCCACTCAGCCTTGTCAATTATTCAGCCTCATCCTGTACGTCTACTTACCACAGACAACTTAAGACAAAGTAAAATAAATGTATAATCAAGCTGTATGTATTTAGTAGGGTTGAAATGTAAATCATGGTCGAAATGGCATAAATCACCAATAAGTTAAAACCTTTTTAAACGAGTTACAAAGTGATGAACAACAGCTAAAATAGAATCATAGCATGTAGTGCAGACAGATTTAGCTAGCATAACTAGAAGCTCGATCAGCCTTCGGGCCGGTCTCGCTCTAGCGCTACGGCAGAAAAAACTGAAAAAAAGGAAGTGATGTATTTTGCATCACAGTACTTCCGGTTGAAATACAATGTAACATCACACCTCTTGTCAGTTGTTCACTGCTAAAGACGGTTTACGCTCAATGGTCTTTGCAGTGGTTTGCGATAGGTGGCGCTCTTCGCCAACATATGAACGGTTCTAGGTTGCTAAGCGACAGATAAAACCGAAAATTAACTGGAAGTGAAAACTCTTTCTCCATCTGCCTCGATGTAAAACAGATTTACAAAAATACATTTATCTCTGATTATTTCCCCAAGATTGCATTTTCGGTCAAAACAAGCTGTATTCAACGGCCCAAAACCAAATAACCCACAAAATGTGTTTTCCGGGTGAAAGAAAAGACGATCGGTAAATACACCACAGTTAAGTCAGCACAGTTTACAATTGCAAATCCCTGCACTGAAGGAAATGTTTCTCCTGATCACTACAGCATGCAGGCTTAGACTGATATAGGTTGTTTACTTCACGTGCTGCTGTTTTGAAGCTGTGGAGGAATAACACATTATAGCATCAGGAATTTAGATAATCGCCAGTTAGACTAAATCATATTTATAATATATTTCCAAACGTGGTGTAAGATTGTGTTTTCAGAGAAAATACCAACAGCACAATTTATAAAAAACATCTTTTATTTTCCTTTCATTTCTTATCATGAGAAATGTCAAGTAAAATAATAGAGTTCAGTGATACCAACTGCCCCCAAAAACCTTATGGGAAAGCAAATAGTTTATCTCAATCAGACAAGGAATTCCCTATACAATATTGACTATACACAGTTACCGTGTAGGCGTGTACCCTAGTGTTTGTAATTGTTGACGGCATTTGTTGACTGCATGTATTTTCGTTTGGATTTTATTCTATGTTGATTAATTCAATACATATAGTGTATATGTATTCAATTAATCAACATTTTTTGTAGTATCCTTTCACAGTAGCATTAATGTCTTACTTAACTGTACCATGTGCTGTTTACATTTCTGACTAGTATTCAATCAATCAAAAAATAACTAAATTACATGACACCTCTTCAGAGTGGCTGGATTAGAGCTGTTCTGTAGGATATACAACTGCACTTTCTGCTTTCCCATCACATTATTGTATAGATCTCTCATGTACATATTATAATATTGTCATGTCTGTAGTCTTTGTGATATGCCCTGCTATTTGATTATACAAGTCCTCGTGCCAAAACCCCTGAGGTGGATTTGGATTGAATACACGATTACAAATCTCATCCCGATGCTGTCACAAGCATGTAGCAGGAAATCCTGAATGATGCAGGCATCAGCACTAATACACAATCTGCTTGTCCAATGTAAAATAATGAATACTAAGATCATCTCACAGAAAAAGACATATCTTTTAGATCTCTCCTCTGTTTCCTTCTCCTCCTCCTCCTTGCTCTCCCTCATTCTATTCCTCTCTCTTTCCCGAAGTAAAGCAGGGCCACGCTATTATCTGCCAGGAGCTTGTTTTCTGGTTCCCACACTCCTCCCTGCCACTGTGGCTGATCAGCATGTGATGGGATAGGCAGTGTCAGAGCGCTAATCCTAATGATCTGTCTAGTGAGCGAGAGAACAAGAGAGTCAGGTGGAGAGGAAATGGGAGGGAGAGAGAAATAAATAAGCATGGATGGTCCAGGGTCTGGCAAAAGGCAGCAGGAGAGGGGGAAGGAGAGAGCTACTGAGAGAAACTGGACTGAGTGTCTGAGTCATTGTAAGCTGTAGAATCAGCCGGCCGCTGTCACTCACCATGCCCTCGTTAACCTAGCAATCTAGCTGTCTTTCTTGATCTAATGCTTGCTTGCCTGCCCCTCCCACCCCTCATTGTCTCTCTCCCTCTCTCTCTCTCTCTCTCTCTCTCTCTCTCTCTCTCTCTCTCTCTCTCACATCAATGAAGAGAAAAAAAGAGCTCACTCTTTTTGTGAGGGATTTAATAAAAATCTGTTAAATGCAGACATCTACAGGGATTGGATTTCTCTCTCTCTCTCTCTCTCTCTCTCACACACACACACACACACACACACACACACACACACACACACACACACACACACACACACACACAAACACACACAAAGACACCACTGTTGCACAAGACTGTCTCCAATAACGGTCTTTATTAATCAATGCTGTCAGTAAGTCAGCTCTAGCCATGGTTTGCTCTCCAAACCATTCACAGCCTAGAATTGAATCTGTCTCCTTTTCCCTCTCTCCTCGTCTCCCATTCCTCTCTCTGGCTGGGAGCTTTCTCTCTCAATCTCTCCTTCACCCTCTCTCTTCTCTCCTCTACTTGACAGTGCTTTCTCACTCATTGTCTCCATGTCTTCTTCTCGTCTCACGCCACCCAGTTGATCCCCCCCCTCTCTCTCTCCCTCCCTCTCTCTCTCTCTCTCTCTCTGTCATTTTGCCACTCCATCATCTGAGACGAGTGATTTGAGCCAGTATTCGAGATCACTGTTTACTCCCAGTCTAACGGTGTGGATATCTCAAAGGGGCCTGCCAATCAAACAGGGTTCAAAGATGTTTTGGTCGACGTGTCTGCATCCATCAGCATGTTGAAGTAGTCTAAAACCCTGGAGCGGTTCGGGCAAAGTGTTATATAAAAAGAGAGAGGGAGAGAAACACGTGTTTCTAAAAATAGAGTATTATGACTCAAAATCTATGTATATCCAAAATGACGTTGTCCAATAATATACATGCAATCACATTATCGGAGTCTGAACTCCAGAAGAAAACCATGTTGTGCTTAAAATTGCATAAAAGTGAAATATTAACATTAGTCGCTGTCTTTGTTGATTGGCCTCATGTTAGGTTGCCTGGGGTTGCTAATGCAATAGCTTTAACAATGTAATGTTTCTTCCTGAAGTATACTTTGAATTACAGCTTACACATGAAATGAACAGTTCAATATTAACATAAATGTGAAACATCCCACTACTTTATCATTATCATTGTCATATTGTTTGTATATCTTTCTCATACAACTTTGAAGTTCTTTGTTTCTGCCTATCTGACTAAAGGCTCATACATACTCCAGTTTTTGGTGATTTTTGTAAGGGTTGGAAAACTACACCATTACGTCAGTCGCGGTGATAGCTGATCACCGCGGACACAGACCCATCTCTCTGTTTTTACTATCAGACAAGTCTTTTCACTCTGGAGCTATCACCCCGTTCATTGATTGGTCTAGAAGTTGGGTTGGCGGTCCCCTTGGATTTATGTAAACCACAGGGAGGCGGGGTCAAGGTCATCACCACGAGTATGATGGCCTCAACTCTTATCACCGTTTTAGGTGATAAGCTATCACCTAAAACGGTGATAACCTATCACCAAAAACTGTAGTATGTATGAGCCTTAAAGGCTCATACATACAGTTTTTGGTGATTTGGTGCAACTATGGTAGAGGTATGGTAGAGGGTCATGCCAAATAGCACTGAAACCAGCCTTACAAACCATGAACAGTGAACACACTGTAGTAATGAATAATGTACACACATAATTGTCATCACAAACACTGAATGATTCTGCTGTTAACAACAGAACAATGTCATGTAGACCACATGGTCTAGTTAGTGGTTAAGATGTTGGACTTTCACGCGGGAGGCCCAAGTTGGAATCCTGGGTGTTACATTGGTGCCTGTGTGTATTGTCCGTCTGTATTCCACGTAACTCGAGAACCGTTCGCCCCAAATTCAAATTCGACACACACGTTCCACACCCACACATGGGAGTGCAGTGCCCGGTGTCGAGTCCGTCGGATAGCCGGTTGTCCAGAACCAGCACAAAAGCCTCTGCCCGGGATCTGGACCTGATCACCCCTATATCTCCATATATGGAGCTGGCCTGTGACATCACAATGTTTGTTCTGACATCACAATGCTGTGAATCTATCTGTGATGTTCAATAGATCAAAGAATCAAATAATTTGATTTTCAGATGTCTTGAACACCATAGAGATAGATTAAAGCTTATCATTTCCCACCAGATATACTAAAGCGACCACTTTTTTAACTTTTTGGCACAAATGTTATTTGTGATTAATTGGAAAAGTGAAAGCATAACGATATTCTGTGACATATTGTGATATTGTATAGCTTCATAGATGAATGCTTTTGACATATTCAAGTGCGCCCTGATCCAGAAAAGCTTGGGAACCTGTGCCATACTGTTGTAAATCTAAAACTGGGTAACAGATTGGCAATAATAAAGCAGAGATGGAAAATGAAGTGAACTGAGAGAGAACAAGATGGATACTTAACAGAATGAAGAGAGAGAGAAAAGACAGTAGACCTATTGATCCCCCACTCCCTCCATGTCCCAGCCAGGAGAGATGTGCCTTGCATACTTAATCCAGTGTGATTGTGTGTGTTAGGGGCAGCCACAGAGCATGTTGGGTAATGGCTGGTGACTGAGATGAATAGCTAGCTCATGGACTAATGTGTCCCTCCAAATGAGCCTCTGGCTATATGCAAATGTTTTCATGCATTGTTCTCTGCAATCTTAGGCTTCACTCACACCTTCAGTTCAAATCTAGCATACAACATTGTTGGATGCTAGATGTAAACAAAAGGTAAGTGTCATGGCCGCCCAATGGAAATCACATGGTTTGACACAACATTTTAGTTGTACAGCTTTCGGTGTTTCGACTGCCCACCTCCCCCTCATACAACAAAAAGGTTGTGTCAAACCATGTGAATTCGAAGAATTGTGAACTTGCATCAGTCAACAAGTCTCTTGTGCAACCGTGTGAGTGAAGCCTTAGAAATACATATTGGAACGAGTTTGAGCCGGCTTAGGGTTATTTCCTGTTGAATGGTCTGGCAAGTTCTTCTCTTTTGGCATCAGTATAATAAACATACAAACATACTGTACACAGAAAATTCAGAGTGTTAAATTAACTCTTAGGGCTCTATTTTGCACGTCTTGCAGGTCTTAGTACTAATAACGCATCATAATCTTATGAGACATAATTGGACAGAGGCTATGCACTTTGGACTAGCTATTCTCATTCATCTACATCACATGCAGTTCTGAAGGGATTTTTGTAATTTAAAGTTGTCAGTAAGCAGCAGAATGTGGGTCACAAATATGATGTTAAAACATTTCTATAGTAAAAAAATATATAGAAATCATATATAGGCTATGGAAAGGCATGTGAATAACATAGCAGTAGAGATTCATCATATATCACAGTTGTGCAACGTTAAATAAACAATGAACCATAACTTTGATGTCGTCCTTGCCTTTGCTGCATAGTTGTTGTTGTTGTTGCATGCTGCAGTATTGCTCTTTCAGAAGTAATCTCAAATTTGACACTCTTTCATCAAAGCTCTGTAGTTCTTTGGTAAGAAAATAAAACTTTAGGAATAAAAGTTACTAAAGTTTCTTGATTTATTTTGGATAAAAGGGCTATGTTCATAGTTCATAGTTGACACTGTCCAGATAAAAGCATTCACATTGAAATGTAACACAATTATACTTTGAAAGAACGACTCAAAAGAACGACCAGTTTACTAATCCTATCACCAGAACGGAGATTACGTCACAAATAAGAGGGAAGTGAGTTGGCTGTATTGGCTGTAATCTTATTAATGATGCCATGCCGGTGTGTGACATGAAGGTATAGGCACAAATAATATGTTATGGTGCACAACGTTTACTGTTAATGTGCAGGCGGCGGTGGCTCAGTGGCTCAGGGTGGCCAGTTCGAACCCGGGCTCCACCCCAAGTTAGTGTCGAAGTGTCCTTGAGCAAGACACTGAACCCCTAATTGCTCCTGATGTGCTGGTTGGTGCCCTGCATGGTTTCCGCCGCAATCGGTGAATGAATGGGTGAATGTAATGCACAATCTAAAGCGCCTTGCTATATAAATGCACCATTTACCTTTTATTGTTGTTTTTGAATAATTAAATTGCTAATTATGAACTCTCTTGGCTGACGTTTGAAGAGACCCAGAACTATTTATAGTCTGTCGGCAAAGATAAATAGGCCTACGCTCAAATGTTCTTTCTCTCTCTCTCTCTCTCTCTCTCTCTCTCTCTCTCTCTCTCTCTCTCTCTCTCTCTCTCTCTCTCTCTCTCTCTCTTTCTCTCTCTCTGCTTGCAAACACAGAACGTTGTTTTCATGGAACACAATGTTGTATCTTACCATTATGCTGCTTCATTTGGACTTGTGCCTCGTCTTCAATAACTTCTAATATTATGTTATGACTATTCAGCATGTAGCTATGTCAGAAAGATGAATGCTTTGATCACGGACAAACACTTAAGATGGCATATTATGTGCAGCAAGTCTCTAGGTACAGTAATGGCTATCATGGATATGGCCAGCCAGCCACAAGTATAATAATCCTATATTAATACTGCTCATGTTCATTTGCACTCAGACATAACCATATAAGGAGTTCCCAATGCAGAAACACTCAAATATGATTGGCTGATCACCCCATAGCAATGATTTGATTGGCTGAGCAAAGTACATATATATTTTTCAAACTCTTTATTTTTGAATTTTATACAAAAAAGACAAAATAATTACACACAAGACAAACAGTAAAATAAAAACATCAACTGAAAAAACAACAGAAAAACAGAAGAGGTCATGGGATGTACAGCAACAAGTAACAATACATTTTGTAGAATTTTGGAATTCTTACATTCATTAGCAACAGGAATGACCCGACCCATATTCACTCTATTTCCGCCCCCCCCCCCCTATCTAAATAATCTATCCATTTCCCCCATCTTCTTTCACCCATCTCTTTTTGCAGTCTTAAAGAAGGTCATCTGTTCTAGGAGATGCAATTGTTAACCCCATAAATAGGTCAACAGTAGGACAATTATTTTGTAACCAGTTTCTTGTAATACCTTTTTAGCTATAAGAATTATCCTGATTTAACCCATCCAGGATTTGTCCTAGGTACCCATAATGTTTGAGATAAGTATTGCCACTTCCCATTGCTCTTTCACATATATTGTAGAATCCTTTTTCAATGACATAATTCTATTATATAGCTTACTTTAGCTGACCACCGGAGCTGAAATAACGTTGAGTGGTGGTGAGTAAAAACAGAGGGGAGCGGTGGTTGGAGCGGTGGTTTGCTCTTCACCACGGCTCGTGACGTCATGTTGTAGTTCGGTGGTCACCTAACCACCGAAAAGCCAGACTATGTATGAGCCTTTAGCCTTTGCAGGCTAGGGCAAGTGCTACAGGCTAAGGTGGAGTCTGAAGAGGTGAGTTCAGACTATACGGCGAAAGATTGGGAGTGAGTCTGCAGTTGTAGTTGCAATGGGGAGTTCATTCCATAGTTTGGGAGCCAGAAGTAAGATGCCAGACGGTGCACAACAGCGATTGTGCCAAGTTTGGTGCAGATTGGAGCCATCTACCGTCAAGCCTTTAGGCAATTTTAATATAGGCTACTGTATTATATATGTTGGACATTGTTAGCACAGTCTGCCTGGTAGAATATGCTCCACTGACATTTCATTGCACATACCTGGATGAGTGCCTCTTGAAACTAAATTCAATCATTTTTATTTTTACCGATACCTGCAGATATCTGGAAAGATGTACATTTCTGAAAGAAATATAAGAAATGGTTTATTGATATTTCCCCTCAGACACTCTCAGGCTTTCACGTGTGCTTGCATGATAGATAAGATAAATGAGATTATGGCCTGGCCAGGCAGAGAGTAATAGGACATTTGTGACATGGTGCACTCGGAGGGCAGCTGTTACAGTGGCTTTGCCTAAGCCCCTGCCTCCTGTGACTAATGCAATCTTTACAGGACGGGGAGCTGGCTGGCTTGGCTGGCTGCTTGACTCGATTGGGTTATTTACTGACTAGCTTGTGGGTTGATTTGCTGACCTGCGCTAGCTTTGTATGTGTGACATCCTTTGACAGTGTCGTAGTAGCAGTGGCATCGCCCGTGCCCTGCCTCTCGTGACTAATCCAATCTTTATGTGGTGGCTGTTATGTGGTTGACCGCTTGCTTATATTGCTTGTTGGATGGCAGTGCTTACTTTCTGTTAACTAAATACATTTTTCCTCAGGCCTGGTGTTTCACAACATGGTTTTATGCACAGCGGGATGCTCACAAATTGTAGGTAATTGGGGTGGTTATGGTGGTTCCAAAACGTGGGCCTGGATTTCAGGATGAGACTATATTTTATGCCAGTGGTTCTCAAACTTTCTCAGGCTGCAGTAGCCCCTTTATCCACTACAAAATGTTGCTTAGACAATATGCCACTCATATGATGGTATGCATTAAGTGATAACCCACGTTTTGAAGAATGTAACATTACAAATAATAATTAAAAGGTTGCAATCAGTGCCTCTTGAGCAGATTTATTTGAAATGGTGGCTGTAAAGTCAACTTTTGTCAATGTCAATAATTGTTGAAATTAAAACCGCATTATAAATATGTTCAAAATATAACAGTATAAGGGCAATTTAGTTTTGCGTACTATTCAATAACAGCTGTGCTAGTCAAGCTTTTGATTTAATTTGGTTTGAAACTTTACAGACTCAAACTCACAAAGTTTGTCAATTAGTTAGCAGTAAAATTGTTTGTTCCACTTCCCCTCACATACAGTACCATACCCCCTGTATGCCGCTGTGCACCCCCATTTGCGAAACACTGTGCTATATTACGCACAGAAGTTGACTGATGAACTGGTAACTGATTATCATGTTTCAGGCTGCCTTGATAGATCCCCATTGTGTGTACTCCCCACCTATATCATGTAATAAATAATGGGCATTGGTATAGCATCAATAGAGAGTAGAGACAGCTGGCTAGTTGTCTATGGGTATCATGTTGTTGGCTGGCTAGCTGGATAGAAGGATGTCTGGCTTGGCTCTGTGTTCTGCTGTGACTGATGTCTCTGCCTGCATGGTGGATGTCAGCAGAGCACACTGCTAGACAGAACAAAACAAAAACAAAATGTCTAAACAATTCAAAAATCATTAAACGTACAAAAAGCTTAAATTGTGTGTACAGTATATCAAAGTACATAAGGCACAGGAGATGGGTAGAAAGGCAGAGGGGAGAATAGAAGATACATGAATAACAGAGGAAACTAGAACTGCACTCTGTCGAGTGCCTACTTGCTTGTTGCACACAAGTAGGCCGCGCAAGCAGAGCGTGCAAGTACTATAGACCGCTACAAACTTTCAAATCTCATCCCCTCTTTGAAAGAAAGTTTGCAATATTGAATTATTATGTTTAGCTATTTGCTATGTACGTGTACCTTGCTTTTGAAGGGACATACGTTTCGTAGAATGACGGAAAACTTACCTGCACGGACGGTCTGCTTCCGTATGTCCCGTGCCAGCATATGACGTCATATCATATGCTGCTAAGGGACCTTATTGATAACATTACTTGCACGCTCTGCTTGCGCAAGTAATAAGAGAAGGAGGCGGTCAGAAGAAGGAAAACAAGGCAGTCAGAACAAAATGAGAGTCTGGTAAAGCGAGAAACAGAGCAGCACGGATGATGAACAGTCCAGACAAGTGAGGAAAAAAGAGGAGGGAGCATCATCCTCCCATTCATACCTCTTATCAGCCTCTAAAAAGTATAAAAACGCCCCATTCAATGACACGCTGAGATCTGGGCCTGACAAATCTCTTGGGAGTAAACTATTCTGCTGGTGACATAGAACCGGACAAGAAGGTAAACAAGGCGAAATGGCACATAAATACATAGCAGAGTGTTTTCTGCGGCACGCCGGTTTGGGCGTGCTGAGGAATTAGATTTCCCATCACAGCAGAAGCAGCCTTCACCTGTCAACTAAGACTCCCATTTATCACTCTGCTTGCAAGGGGAGAGGAGAGAGAAGAGGTTGTGAAAGCACAAGAGGAAAGGAGACTGCCATAGTCCTACCATAAGGATTACAATCGGTTCTACAGCTGCCTTAATGAGATGAGGCGGAAAAAAGAGATCATCCATCAGACGGATTAAAGGCCCGCTTGAGCCAACATGAGTCCCCTATCAAGAGACAAAAGCAGCTACCATAAAATAACCTAATTTGGCCTCTGAAAAGCCCTGTACAAATGTACTATAGTGTTTGTGTTAAAGGCAATACATTTGGGACCCAGACACTTAGCTTGGGTAGGTCTGGGTTCTACCTGTATTTGGAAAATTACTCACAATGTGTATTTGGATAAAACCAGGTCCAAACTGGAGGTAGAAGAAGTCATTTTAGCCTGCCTGTACATTGACTGTTAATCATATCTATTAACCGCAAACACACCCTCTCTATTTTTGCTAGGGATGCACGATTAATCAATAGAATAATCAAAATAGGCCATGTCGGCCATAAGACTCAACAGACTCAAAATAATCCAGATTATTTAATCGGTTTTCACCAGCAAAAATGTTTTTAAATTAAAAATGTAAAAAATCATCAGTGACTTCAATATAAATGAAAAGTTTCCAGTACCTCTAGTCTAGAACAAAAGCCAAATCAAATATGATGTAAAATCTTAAGTAAAAATCACACCCGTGTGAAGTGAGGGGCACTAATATATTAAAGTCTAACTCATGTTGATTAGGTGTAATGGTGATGTAAAACAAACGGTGCCAACACAAACATTAAACGCCATTAACAATGGAGAGACAATATGATGTAATGAGGCACATTATGACCCTTCATTGTCAATGCGTTTACAAAACAAACGTTGAACTAAAGACAAACATTAAACCTGTATAGAAGGGGCTAGCGCCCCTCAAAAATAACATTTAATTTGTGTACTCATCTCTTTCAGTAGTCATGCAGTTGTGACACTTGGAAAAGAGTATAGGCTATTTATTGATTGATTGAATACTTTAGTCTTTGGGCCAAGCCCCTAGGGCCTAGGCTTGTTTCCATTGTGGTCCTGTATAATATTGGAATCGGTCAGAATCGGTATCAGCAGATAATCGGAGATCGGTCATAATTTCATAATCGTGCACCCCTAATTTTCGCTGATTGTCTAAGCCATTAGAATCAGAATCTTCATCGTCAAGTCACAGGTTAACAGGTAATTAAGTTAAATGTTTTTGGAGTGTGTTCTATGTAGTTTCCGTAAGAAAAGAGGACAGAGGTAGGCTAGAGTAGGAGGATACAAACAACTCATATAATCAAAGTTATAGAGTATACATATACAGTAGCAGGATATGCTGTTTAGAATATTAGTATTGTATGCAGGTGTGCGCACTGGCCCAGAATAGGGACCATAGGGTCATATGTGGTTAATCTCTGAACAGGGACAATAGAGGGGAACCAGGAGTGCAATTGTGCCAGGTTTAGGGTTTAGGGCTGTTGTGCTGTGTTGCTTCTAAATTTGCAGTCTTTATCACTTGATGTGGCTGATGCACACAAGTATTGCCTCAGGGAAATATGTAAGCTAATAACAGAGAGAGAGAGAGAGAGAGAGAGAGAGAGAGAGAGAGAGAGAGAGAGAGAGCGAGAGAGAGAGAGTTGGATGGTGTAAAGTTGTTGTAAGCAGCCCTTTTGCATCAAGAGCCCAGTTGCTATACCAACCCCCTGAACCCCCCTGTGTGTAGTTCCCTGCACCTCCTCATTCTAACCCCTTCTATCCTACTAGTGTGTGTGGTAGCATAATTGGCATGAATTAATTGTAACAATTAAACATTCATATAATGTTTTGCATTTGCATGTACAGTACACTACAGGTAACTACAGATTCAGAGCCAGACACACAAACAGAAATATTGGAATCGGGAGGGACGGAGGTAGGAAAAAAGAAGTGGCTGAATGTAGGTTCAAATAGGTTATTATATGTGTGATGTAAGGAAATTGAGGTTTTGTTAGTATTTCTTCCTGAATCTACAGATGCAGTCGTATTTGTCAACCACGTAAACAAATATCTCGTTAGATTTGGCTGGTGCTGAAGGGTTACTCATCGGGTCCATCTGAATACGTATCTGAAAACGCCTCTCTCTGTGCAGTGCGTCACCGGCTACAAATGAACCTCAGGATCAGAATAGAATAAGTCATAATCACACTGCCAAGGTTTCTTCCATCTGTAGTCACCGCCACCTGCACCAGCTATCATTACCATTGCCTCCCATGCAAGATGGCCATACATCCATAACACAGTTCTTTGAATTGGTTCATTAAGTGTAGTTACTGGTGGAGTGGAGGCAATTTGCATATCTCACATGGTGAATTTTCTCACCGGCAGTGACCCGAGTCATCCATTCTGGATACAATGCAGACCTATTGGCTGTATACCACAGCCACTAACAGATTTACTCTGCTAGGCAACTTTGTCTCAAACATTAGATTCACATTGGCTTTTACTGCCTCTGGAATAAACGGAACTTAGTTGGGCAGTTTTATGAGCTCTCTGTCTTTTTTCTTTTTTTTCAGTGGTGGTGGGAATGAGGTGTGAATGCCATTGTCGGACTCGGAGAGCGTGAGTCACGCCAAAGTAGATTAACTTTCTACAAATGCAATCAAAGCGGCAGGGAAGGCTGTCAGTTCGCCAGATTTCATTTGATTTTAAAATAGGTTGCTGAGAAATTGAGTGATATCCAGTTAATCCTCAAATGTCAAATATGTTTCATTTTGCAGAAAGATGAAGCCTAGTGTTAGCTTTGCAACCTTTGTGTACATTGAGTGGAATTTTGGGCTGAGGGGCACTCTTATCATCGTACATCATCCATTCATTGTCAATGAGAATTTAATCTTCGATCTTCGTGTAGGACAAAAATAGCCGATCTGCCAGTAAGAGTGAGTGCATTCTCCGGCACCGGCAGCAGCCACGGCACTGCCACACACCTCCCGGCACGTGCCGCACACCTCCCGGCACGTGCCGGCACCTTCCGGCACGTGCCGGCACCTTCCGCTTCCCGGCACATGCCGGCACTTCCCGGCACGTGCCGGCACATGCCGGCACCCCTTCCCGGCACATGCCGGCACCCCTGCCGCCCTGCCACTGTCTTTGGGGGTCTCAAGGTTCGGGGACCCCAGGGACCCCCCGAGACCCCCCAAGGACCCCCGTCTTTGGGGGTCTCAAGGTTCGGGGACCCCCAGGGACCCCCCCGAATGGTAACTCTGTTATTTCTCAACCGTTTTGGACGGGGGTAGGCTCGTTGTGATTGTGTTGGGGGGTCTCAAGGTTCGGGGACCCACAGGGACCCCCCCGCCACCCACCGGCATGTGCCGGCACCTTCCGGCACGTGCCGGCACGTGCCGGCACTTCCCGGCAGGTGCCGGCACCTTCCCGGCACGTGCCGGCACCTTCCGGCACGTGCCGGCACCTTCCGGCACGTGCCGGCACTTCCCGGCACGTGCCGGCACCTTCCGGCACGTGCCGGCACTTCCCGGCACATGCCGGCACCTTCCGGCACGTGCCGGCACCTTCCGGCACGTGCCGGCACCTTCCGGCACACATGCCGGCACCGTCCGGCACATGCCGGCACCCCTGCCGCCCCGCCACCGTCTTTGGGGGTCTCAAGGTTCGAGGACCCCCCGAGACCCTCCAGGGACCCCAGTCTTTGGGGTCTCAAGGTTCGGGGACCCCCAGGGACCCCCCCGAGACCCCCAAATGGTAACTCTGTTATTTCTCAACCGTTTTGGACGGGGGTGGGCTCGTTGTGATTGTGTAGCCCCTCTGGGGCTTTTGGGGGGTCTCAAGGTTCGGGGACCCACAGGGACCCCCCCGCCACCCACCGGCACGTGCCGGCACTTACCGGCACGTGCCGGCACCTTCCCGGCACGTGCCGGCACCTTCCGGCACGTGCCGGCACCTTCCGGCACGTGCCGGCACTTCCCGGCACGTGCCGGCACTTCCCGGCACGTGCCGGCACCTTCCGGCACATGCCGGCACTTCCCGGCACCTTCCGGCACCTTCCGGCACACATGCCGGCACCGTCCGGCACATGCCGGCACCCCTGCCGCCCCGCCACCGTCTTTGGGGGTCTCAAGGTTCGGGGACCCCCCGAGACCCTCCAGGGACCCCAGTCTTTGGGGTCTCAAGGTTCGGGGACCCCCAGGGACCCCCCCGAGACCCCCAGGGACCCCCAAATGGTAACTGTCATTTTTGAACCGTTTTGGATGGGGGTGGTCTCATTTGAATCGTGTCGTGTCCCCGGGGGTGTCTTTGGGGGTCTCAAGGTTGGGGGGCCCCCAGGGACCCCCAAATTGTAACTCTGTCATTTCTCTACCGTTTTGGATGGGGGTGGTCTCATTTGAATCGTGTCGCGTCCCCGGGGGTGTCTTTGGGGGTCTCAAGGTTGGGGGGCCCCCAGGGACCCCCAAATTGTAACTCTGTCATTTCTCTACCGTTTTGGATGGGGGTGGTCTCATTTGAATCGTGTCGCGTCCCCGGGGGAGTCTTTGGGGGTCCCAAGGTTGGGGGGCCCCCAGGGACCCCCAGGGACCCCCAAATTGTAACTCTGTCATTTCTCTACCGTTTTGGATGGGGGTGGTCTCATTTGAATCGTGTCGCGTCCCCGGGGGAGTCTTTGGAGGTCCCAAGGTTGGGGGCCCCCCAGGGACCCCCAGGGACCCCCAAATTGTAACTCTGTCATTTCTCTACCGTTTTGGATGGGGGTGGTCTCATTTGAATCGTGTCGCGTCCCCGGGGGAGTCTTTGGGGGTCCCAAGGTTGGGGGGCCCCCAGGGACCCCCAGGGACCCCCAAATTGTAACTCTGTCATTTCTCTACCGTTTTGGATGGGGGTGGTCTCATTTGAATCGTGTCGCTTCCCTGGGGGAGTTACTGATTGGTTAGGAGGTGCAGGGAGGCGCTTCACTTTGCTTGTTGTGTATACAACTATACACGCCGGTCCACACAGCACACGGTCGGACACAGACAGAGCCTGTCAGCTGCTCAACTACAGTTTTCAGTTTTCTTCCGCCGTCTATCACCGAAATTTTTTCTCCAACTTTCTACTTTGTTCTAGTTCTCTCTCTGTCTCTCTATCGCTCTCTTTTGTAATTTGAAATGAACCAATCGACTATGCGCAGATTTCTGGTTGCTAAAGCTAAACCTACCACTAGCAGCGCTACGGGATTAGCAGCAGCTCCAGCAAGTCGGGACTCGGGAGAGTGTACACTTTACAGCAGAGACAGAATCACAACCCCTCGTCAGGTGGTACTGCTCCTCGACTCGCCACAAACTCTAACCCCCGGCCCCAAGCACAACCTAGTACCAGTAGTTATTATAGTTGCAAGCACCTGCCCCCGTTGTTCCCAGCCCAGCAGTGGCCGTTGCGGATGATGTAAACATAGGCTTGAACAATATTAGTCCATAGGCTTGGACCAGGATTTTCACTAGTGAGGGACATTCAAGGTGGCAAATGCTATCATGTTTTTTTTCCTAGGTCCTAGATAATATTTCAACATGATAGCAATTCCCAAGTGGTAGCTTAGTTGCAGTTATCAGCCTTCAAAGACACCTACTATAGTTTATAACTTTTTTATATATAAAGCATACACATACAGAGGGAAAAATGAAGAATTATCTGTCTTTCACTCACTTTAACCAATGAACATCATCATAATCATCACTGTCATATCAATATCAATTCTTCAGTATTCGTACACACTTGCAGGCCATAAGTTCCAGCACAGCCATTTGGGGCTGGCATGGGGGGGTCAGATCAACATATGGAATAAATTATGTACTGGCCATATATGGCGCGTGTCTTGAGTGGACAGGGTTTCATTAGGTCAGATCAACATATGGAATGTCAGAATGGGTCAGCTCCATATATGGAGATCTAAGGGTGGCAGCGGGGGCAGTGTCTTGAGTCTACAGGGTTTGGTGAGGTCTGGCCATATATGGAGCATATATTGAGTAGATAGGGTTTGATGAGGTCAGATCAACATATGGAATGTCAGAATGGGTCAGCTCCATATATGGAGATCTAAGGGTGGCAGCGGGGGCAGTGTCTTGAGTCTACAGGGTTTGGTGAGGTCTGGCCATATATGGAGCTTATATTGAGTAGATAGGGTTTGATGAGGTCAGATCAACATATGGAATGTCAGAATGGGTCAGCTCCATATGTGGAGATCTAATGGTGGGTGGGGGCAGTGTATTTAATATACAGAGTTTGATGAGGGCCCAGGAAAAAAAATGCAGGGCACAAGCCTGTGCCGGTCGCAAGCCCAGGTTAATGCAGAGGGTAGTGTAGATATGTAGAGATGAACTGATATGATCATAGCATAGTTTTCTATGCATTTCGGGGGTTTGGGGGGATTTGACACCCCAAAATAATTCTGCCGCGCCGTTTTGCGGCGCGCCCAGTGTCGCGGCGCGCCCAGTGTCGCCCGCAGACAAGTCGCCCCCCTAGTATTCTACCTGCCCACCTTAGTGGTGCAGGCTAGATCCGGCCCTGCTCCATATATGGCCAGTACAGAATTAATTCCATATTTGCGCTGACCTCATCAAACCCTGTACACTCGCTCCATATATGGCACGTGTAATGGAGACGACTAGATCACCTAGATCTGCATATATGGACCCGGTGACCTCGTGGACACCACCATAGATTTATAGTTGAACTCAAACAATTATGACAACAAACAAAACTAGACAAGAAAATAATAAATACATTACACAACGAAATCTTTACAGAAAATATAAAACAATACAGACAATATAATACAATACAATACAATAATAATAAAACAAATTAATAATAAAAAAGGGAAAAATAAATGTATTACACCTGGGTAATATCAATTTACACTGTATTCACGGAAAACAAGAGAGAAAAAGAGACGTTGCGCTCACACCACAATGGGATTGACAGCAATATGCATTATATTGAACTCCTGCTTTTTAACTGTGCAGTATAGAAGCTCTTTGCCCTTCTCACCGTCAGGGCGTCTTACAGGTAATTATTATTATTAGCTGGTAATCCAGTCTGGCAGTGTGCCACGGGTTCAACTCCCGATCCCGACGGCCTTTACTGCATGATCACCCCCCCCATCTCTCTCCCCATGTCCTGTCAGCCTACTGCCTATACCTATTCCTCTATTAAAAAGTCACACCCGTGTAAAGTGAGGGGCGCTAATATATTAAAGTCTAACTCATGTGGATTAGGTGATGTAAAACAAACATTAAACGCCATTAACAATGAAGAGACAATATTATGTAATGAGGCACATTATGAGTAAAGTTTCCCTTCATTGTCAATGGCGTTTACAAAACAAACATTGAATTAAAGACAAACATTAAACCTGTGTATAGGAGGGGCTAGTGCCCTCAAAAAACTAGAAGTGCCCGCTGGCCACCGGCCTACTTGGGAACGATGCAACTTGGGTAGGCTACCTAATAATTTCAGAGCATACCTAATAATACCCGTCATAGCACCTGTTTTATCTGTCCGTGCCCCTTTTGTGCCCATACTGTATATCGTCACCTTATTAAACAAATTGCCTAAGTCATTTTTGCAAGGTTTTCAGGAAACACACAAAACTGTGCCAAATGTAGAATATATTATATTTCTTAATTATTTCAATTCCAAAAAATATTATTTATACAAATAAAGGTGTATGTCAATCATGTAACATGTAAGCATAAAATGACTTAGGCCAATATCTGAACATGCCATTTTAACTTAGGCAATTATAAACCTTATTTAGACCAAATTACTTCTGCAGTAAGTGACTTAGGCAAAATGTTTTTATTCCAATTATTTTTAATAGACCATGGTTTAGGGTTAGCCACAGTGTTAAAAATAATATCAGAGCACAAAGACATTTGACAAAGGAGTGAATGAGAGTGAATTTGGAGTGAATGGGAGTGAATGGGAGGTACTGTTACTATGGGACTGATACTATGGGAGTGAATGGGACTGAATGGGAGGTACTGTTACTATGGGAGTGAATGGGAGGTACTGTTCTATGGGACTGATACTATGGGAGTGAATGGGGCTGAAGTAGTAGTATATATGTATAGTTTATGTCACACCCTTTGACCATGAAATGAACGATGAACGAGACAGTGTTTCTGGATACTGGAGGCTTTATTTTTTATGCCGATATGGATGGCCCAAAGCCTACGTCAAACTGACGAAAACACAAAGAATAAATCATGATTAACATGAGTACCAAATTAAACACATAACGAAATAAATCATAGCGTAACAAACAAATGCTCGAAACAAACGCTATTTACCTCACTGGCTGCCCATAGCTCAAAGGGCATGAGGAAGGGAACCATACAACTGCATCATAATAACCAGGACTGCAAAGAAACATAATAAACAAAAACGATCAATAAACCTTGTAATGTTTTGCAATGAGGAACTCAAATGTTGACAAATAACTGAATGACATGACACCAAAATAAACAAAACGAACCTTTCATTGTGACACGCTCCGCACGCTAACAAGCGACTGCTCCGTCTCAAACACTAAAGTGTCTGACAGGCGGAAACGCCATGATTGTTCTGTGAGGCTGTGAGTCTACGCCCTATATGTTGACGTAACGGAAATGGGCGTCAAATAAGTGAACTTGAACTCTTAAAGCCTGGTCATTATAACGACAGTGTACATAGTAAATAGATAATATAAAAACGTAGTAAATAGATAATATAATGCATAGTAAATAGATAATATAGAAACGTAGTAAATAGATAATATAATGCATAGTAAATAGATAATATAGAAAATATGGCAGACAAAGTTTATATGTACGTATAGTTTCATTAAATAGATATTCCACTGTTACTGTCTTAGCTTACGTATGTTTCATGATAAATGTTTTTATGTGATGTATTCCCATGCTTTTTGTTCTTGCTTAATGTAAATCGCTCTGGATTAAGAGCGTCTGCTAAATGCCTAAATTGTAAATTGTTGAATGGGAGTGAATGGGAGTGACAGTCCCATAGTAACAGTACCTCCCATTCACCGAACCTTGAGACCCCCAAAGACTCCCCCGGGGACGCTACATGATTCAAATGAGACCACCCCCATCCAAAACGGTAGAGAAATGACAGAGTTACAATTTGGGGTTCCCTGGGGGTCCCTGGGGGCCCCCCAACCTTGGGACCCCCAAAGACTCCCCCGGGGACGCGACACGATTAAAATGAGACCACCCCCATCCAAAACGGTAGAGAAATGACAGAGTTACAATTTGGGGTTCCCTGGGGGTCCCTGGGGGTCCCCCAACCTTGGGACCCCCAAAGACTCCCCCGGGGACGCGACACGATTCAAATGAGACCACCCCCATCCAAAACGGTTGAGAAATGACAGAGTTACCATTTGGGGGTCTCGGGGGGGTCCCTGGGGGTCCCCGAACCTTGAGACCCCCAAAGACCCCCAGGGGGGCGACACAATCACAACGAGCCCACCCCCGTCCAAAACGGTTCAAAAATGACAGTCACCATTTGGGGGTCCCTGGGGGGTCTCGGGGGGGTCCCTGGGGGTCCCCGAACCTTGAGACCCCAAAGACTGGGGTCCCTGGAGGGTCTCGGGGGGTCCCCGAACCTTGAGACCCCCAAAGACGGTGGCGGGGCGGCAGGGGTGCCGGCATGTGCCGGACGGTGCCGGCATGTGTGCCGGCATGTGTGCCGGAAGGTGCCGGCACGTGCCGGGAGGTGCCGGCACGTGCCGGGAGGTGCCGGAAGGTGCCGGCACGTGCCGGAAGGTGCCGGCACGTGCCGGGAAGTGCCGGCACGTGCCGGAAGGTGCTGGCATGTGCCGGCATGTGCCGGCATGTGCCAGGAAGTGCCGGCACGTGCCGGAAGGTACCGGCACGTGCCGGCACGTGCCGGAAGGTGCCGGCATGTGCCGGCACGTGCCGGGAGGTGTGCGGCACGTGCCGGGAGGTGTGCGGCAGTGCCGTGGCTGCTGCCGGTGCCGGAGAATGCACTCACTGTCTCTCCGATCTGCTCGTCTACATATGACGTACATTCTCCATTCATTGTCAATGGGAATTTAATTTTTGTGTAAGACGAAAATCTACACTATAGCTGAATATAGGAGAGGCTAGCACCCCTCAAAAAAAATGACATGGGGCAGGATATCAAAAGCAATGGCATCACTGGCATGTATCCCCCAGACAAAGCTTTGTGTACATGTATGTATGTGATTGTGTATTGTATATATGTCTGTGAAGGCCTTCTCAGTTTGTCGCTGTGTCAATCAGGCCAGTCAACTGTGGATGAGGTTAGCCGAGGCCAGTGAGCTTTCCAGCCTGTTACATATTGCTTTTGAATTCAGTGAAGTTCTGAAGTTCTGTGATCATCAACTCTGATCGCCATGTCAGGACAGAGTTTTGCTAGAGGCCAACAGCGGAGATGGAACTCATTACAGCTACAAGGAAATGGCAGTCACCCGCTGTTGTCACATGTACTGTATTAAGACTTGTCAAGTAAAAGTCAACCTACGTCGTCGCTGTTGGGCAGAAACCTTGTATGTCCAGAACCGTTACTTTTCATGAAACTGTCTGTCAATGGATCCAAATGTAGTGTTTGTAAATTGTTTATTTAAAATTTGGAGATACAAGGCTTCTGACCAAAAGCAACCATATGGGACATATTCAATTCCCCTTGGACCTTAAACGGAGCAAGAGAATGATGTCCCATCATCTCTCCAACACAAATGTATCTTAACCTCCTACCGTGCACATACAGTTGTAAAATTGTAAGTGTAATATATACTGTATGGCCAGACACTCACCACCCTCATGGAAATAAATGTGCGTGCACGGTTAAAACCGCCTATGCGTGTAATAGCAGGCCCCGCTAGCAAGTTGCCTCCATATTAATTAACCTTTATGGACTGTCTGCCAGCTATTCATTCCACTCTATTGCCTTGCACGCACGCACGCACGCACGCACGCACGCACGCACGCACGCACGCACGCACGCACACATGCACGCACGCACGTGCACACAGACAGACAAACACACACACACACACACACACACAGACACACACACACACACACCTCTTCACTCTCCGCTCTTCCCTCTATCTCTGACATTTACCGCACTGATAGAGAGGCATACTCAAGTGGCTAGGCCCCTGAAAATGTGTGTGTGTGTGTGTGTGTGTGTGTGTGTGTGTGTGTGTGTGTGTGTGTGTGTGTGTGTGTGTGTGTGTGTGTGTGTGTGTGTGTGTGTGTGTCCGCTATTTACATATTAGCCTTAAATTCAAGTGGTAATAGTTTAGTTGATGGCTGTTACAAGCCTCTGAATGCTATGACACTTACTCTCTCTGTATTTTTCCTCTCTCTCTCTCATAGCCCAATTAAATGTTACCAAATAAACCCTTTATTAGCACAGGGAACTAAGCAAAGTGCACCAATCTGATTAAAACTTTTTTTTCCTGTTTGCTTTTTTCAAGACCACTGAGCTAGATAATCCAGTGGTTGTCTGCATGTAAGCACTGATAAAGGCTGAATGAATGGAGTCTCACGGAATGTCGATGGTTAGTGAGACAAATGAGAAACACCTGTGTGTGCTATAGAGCTTGAACATGTATTGACTGTGGATTTGTGTGAGTGTTTGTGTACAGTACGTGTCTGTCTGCGTGCATGTGTGCGTGCATGCATGCATGCGTGGGTGTACTTTGGTATGTATGGTCGGATTATGCAGATTCTTGAATTTGAGTGTAGTTGATGTTTCCCTACCAACCTCTGCTTCTAGAGGCAGATATATATATATATATATAAGTACAGTAGGCACACACACACAAACAAACATGGACACATACAGGACGTACAGAAGACACTTACATGTGACCTTTGTGTTAGACCAGTGGTTCCGACCTCCGGGTACCACCAGGCGATCTTGACACGGTTCCAGGAGGTCCCCAACTAAATTAGTTCTAGCAGTTTAACCACTTTAATCCTATTTTGGGGTTACCTACTTAAAATATTAACAAACGCTTCTGACCTAATAGTAACTATACATTGGGATGCATTGGAACACACCTTTTTTTCCATTCCCTGAAAAATAACGTAATAACAAGGTTTCTGCCCAGCAGCAATGATTTGTAGAAAGTGGCTCTGAACCGGTTCGACGAATGAAAACTAAAACCAGAAATGAACAACATTTCTCTTGGATCTGTGTTTGGCTGCTGTGATTGCTCTGTGCAGATCAAAAATGGCTTTTTGTTTCCATGCCTTGTGTTGTGCAGTGAGGGTAGTTAATACAGTATAGTTTATCCACATGGTTTCTGAATACACCTGAACTGTTTTTGTGGTCTGTGTCTGTGTACTCAATGTCAGTGCAGCCACATGACATATCATATATTGAGATCAATACACTTATCATTACTTTGTTTGTAATCTATTCGGTTTGTTTGATTGGAAAGTTATTTTGAATGTGTTTGTCAGCTGTCACATATTGAGAACCAAATGCAGGACAGTAGGTATTGTTCAAAACCAACGATTGGGTGTTTTTATGCAGGTGAACAACAAAGACATCACAAACAAACTAACATGATTTGACACTAAACAATGACCAACAAGGACTGACTGGGGTACAAGACTAATACTGTGTACACATGAGGGGTGATTACAAATGAGAGATACTGTACAGCTGGGGAAGACATGAACATTGAACTATGAAAACTAGAACATGGAATGCATACAAATACAAGACAGACAAGAGCTGGTAATGTAAAAACACTTGACACCAAGTGCTAGTCACACGCATTTATACTCTTTTCGTACAAGAACGTACAAAATTCAAACATATTGCAGAACCTAGTGATCAACTACAAAGTACTGATAACTGCAGATCTGTGGTGAGACGTTTACAATGGTGGTGACGCAAAACATTATTTACTTGGCTTCATTGCAGAAGAATGTACAATCACATTTACAGAGAGACAGACTGAGGCTAGCTATCATGCTGCTTGCCAGATACATGATTATTATTATTATTATAATTATGTTTTGTTAGTATATCTATTTTGTTTTATTATTTACAGTACACATACTTCTAGATATCACAAGGGGATATATACAGCGGCACAGCCGTATAGTATAGTTACATTTCCAATCCATTTGTGTTGGACATCCAGTTTTATTTTTAACAGTGGGTAAATTAAGGCATGGCCACTTAGACTCTAACTATGCTATGGTTGAACTGAGTCACAGCTGGCGCAACAGGCTCCTGGTCCCAGCAGTTGGCAGAATGGAGCTTGGCATCCTCCTCCCAGTCCCTCTTCTCCCTCAGCCCCTCTTCACCCCCTAAGCCAAGGGACAACCAGCAGATTGTTGAAGTAGGACCCTTCTGCTTCTGTCTAAGTCCTGACACTTCTCGGTTGGCAGTCTGGCACTCCACATTTCATGGCCACCGTTCTAATTTGTTCAGTGTACACTTGGCACTTCCATACTGCTCTCCGTTCGCCCATACGGTGTGTTAATGCCTCCAATTCCAATAAGCTCACCAAGCAAAACATTGGTTTACAAGGGAAAACAGGTGTGGTGACTCTTCCTGCCAAGTTACATAATGCACAGGTGTGCATTATCTGCTGTGGTTTCCCCTGTTGCACGTTTGTATCATATTTTTATTTGACAGGTCAGGTGATCAGGTGGGGAATCAGGTGGGGAATTTCCAGTGAAAGAACACAATGCTGTTTCTGGTATATTTAGCCAATTAGCCACCATGTATTCCTCCTGTGTCTGAGACCATTATTTTCTGAACTCCACCATGAAGAAAGAAAGACAGAAATACAGAAAGAAAGAAAGAAATAATTTCAAAGTCTACAGTATTCAGAAGGCAAATAATAGCTATTACAAAATTATACATTTTACCCATGCCACCTTTCTTTCAGCTGCTCCCTCAGACAGCTTTCCAATATTGAAGAAAATCTATTCTTTGTGTAGTTGTGTGATATAGAGATGAGCCATACAGATTGGTTAAGATGTAATTCCAGATGGGGACTGACCATGATTCAGATTTCCCTTTATCTTACAGTAGTTGCAATCCCGATTGAAATGTAGTCCTCGTTCCTCATCAGCCCTCCTCCGAAACCATGGTAACCGTCACACTGTCCATCTCCTTCATCTTCTCTTGCAAGTTACAGAGTTAACCACGTGAACCCTAGCGTCCTTCTTGGCACACCAACATTAGGTGAAGATGTGCATATGATCTATTTTCTGCAAATAGATTTGGTGTAGAGGGGGTAAAAGGGAGCAGTA
Organism: Protomyctophum bolini; assembly: GCF_963924005.1. Lineage (NCBI taxonomy): Eukaryota > Metazoa > Chordata > Actinopteri > Myctophiformes > Myctophidae > Protomyctophum > Protomyctophum bolini. The sequence continues at coordinate 20,816,371 of NC_137867.1, read as the reverse complement.
CAGTAGTAGTAAAAGTAAAAGTAGTAAAAGTACAGTAGCGTTTAATTTAAAAAACACAATTTTTTGCCTATCGATGCACCCCATAGAGACTTGAATTCACAAATGTATTTATTTATTTTATTGTGTTCCTAACACAAACCACACACATTGTAGGCTCTCAGACCTGATGGAATTCAGTACGTGTAGTGTATAAAAAGTTGACGAAAAAAAAAGGAAAGAAAAAGCCAGACATCATGCCCCAGTGTTAATTGGCAAGGCATAAAACTTGTTTCTGCCAGCCAATCATAATCTGCCCCCTGTGGCTAACCTCCACTTGATGAGCTGACTGTACAACCCAAGGTGCCCCGGGTGCTTCACGGTTTGATGATCTTTCTTTCCCCTGCCAGATCTGTCTTTTACCCCCTGCACTTTTCTTTGCCTTCCTCTTAATTTATTGTGCTCTCTCTCTCCCCTCTCTTCTATGTTGTCTGTCTGTGGATTAGGTAGCCAATAAGGCATGACAGAGTGCCAGAGGGAATTGGTAAATTGTGGGTATCGAGGTTTATTGGGGGGTCACAGTCAGAGAGAGAGAGAGAGAGCTGATTCTAGAACCAGTTTATGCAGATTTGTTATTATACAGGGAACTGTTAAATGCTTGTTTGGTTTTCAGAGCTGTGTGTGTGTGTGTGTGTGTGTGTGTGTGTGTGTGTGTGTGTGTGTGTGTGTGTGTGTGTGTGTGTGTGTGTGTGTGTGTGTGTGCGTGCGAACATCGACATTTGCATGAACAACGAGAGAGAAGAAATCATATTCAACATCATCTCATTTCTCGGGAGATAGAGTTTGGATCTCTTTTAAATTCAATCCCTGTGTTTTACTGTAGATTGACTGTAGATTTTATTTGACTTGCACATTACGTATAGGATTACTCTCCCTAATGACGATGACTGTCATCTCCACACCAGAGCAATTAAAGCCTCATCAAATCACTCCTTTTGGAGAATAAACTGCAGACCTTTTGGTATTTGAGAACCAGAGAGGTTCATCCTTTCAAACCATTAATTCAGATTTTAATTTACGTTTGTGTGCTGCATTTTCATAGAAACGGGCCTCAATGGTTAACATTATTAAAGTCCTAGTGCCACAGTCCTAAGTAGCCTATTAAAAATACTCAACTGACTTGCAGCTTACAATGGGAAAGCAAATACATATTAAATGATGCGTAGCCTGCGAGCTAGTTCAGGCAGTACTGTACTCCAGAGGTTACACGCATGTGCAGCTCTGTGTGGGAGATGTACTTTGGCCTACAAAGCCAAAGTGCAGTAACTACGGAAAAACAAATAAGTGTTTCAACTGGTCAGCCAAAAGAGATATCGGCAAATAAGTGATTTTACACTAATTGTAAATATCTTGAGGTAATTGTTTATTCCCCCAAATCTCGAAGGATAATTTAACCCCTGGGGGGTTTGATGTATATCCCCCTGCTGGTGGTCTGTTAATGTGCTGAGCAGAGAGTAATGTATAGTAAGCAGAGCCTGAATGTCAATATGCCGAATATAATATTCACACTTGTATTTGCATGTTATATAAATAAAGAATGCTCAAGCTATTATTGGTCTCAAATCAACCTGTTTGTGAGTTGTCTGACTGAAATACAGGTAGTGTTAATGGATTGAAAAACAGCCACAATCCTGGCACTAATTCTTACAAAATATGGTAGGAATAGGATGAAAGAAAAAAAATATCTTAGAATTATGATAGAGAGAATAGTAATACATACTTAAGCTTTATGCCTCATTAAAACAAGACTGGTGTTGTAGAAAGGTCATTCTCAGTCTGTAAAGAGAGAGAGGGGGATTCTACTCTCCCTTGTGTCCTCTTCAACTTCCTCTATTGCTTCCTGTGTTTGTGCATTTGTGAGAGAGACATTTCCTGACTGTAGAGAGAGAGAGAGAGACAGACAGACACACACAAACTTTTTAAATTAAGACACTTTTACATCCTCTATACTTAGTTAGTTAAACTAATAGGAATAATGTTGTGTTTTGCATTAACACACGGAAACGCAAATCAGATTTTTGTCTCATGTTTTTAAGATTGTGTGGCAAGATTTCATCACACCCCTAGTACAGGTTGTAATCTTGTTCATAAATTATTATTCAAGCTCTCATCATTCACATATCATTTTTCCACTAAAGACAAATGCCAGATGTTCCTAATACCCCCCATACCACACACACATGCACACGCAAAATAACTGATTCAACCGTTGTCGTTTTAGTCCTCACACTATCATATATTCTCTTCTACACATAGTGTAGTGTTCAAGCTGGTGAGATGACATCCTTCACCTAGCATGAATAACATCTGCTATATTTTCACTTGACTGTCACATGCAAGTTGACTTTGGAACACTGGCTTCTCCTTCAGGGCGACACTTTAAGCTTTCATGAATGTGTCAAATATGCCTTCAAGCCACTGACTGAGAAAATGCCTGTCTTCAGGAAGATGGATGTTGCTTTCAAACATGTAGTGGGACACTTTGGAATTGTAAATGCCATTTATCTCTAACCTCTTTTTCACAGGAATATTATAAAAGATAAGTCAAAGATTGTGATGTCAGCTTTCAAGGTTATACCTTTGATTCTGTTGTTTTCTAACTTCCCATAGTTGAAACGTGCATGCATGAGCAATCAACTCTCCTGGCTGTGGCATGTGCAGTAACAGTGTTTCTCTCTATTTATTAACATAACGCATTGATGTGTGAACACTAATTAAAGGTATTTTATTATTTGGTTAAAATAAGTGTTAAAAAGCTCTATATTGGCCTGGGCCGTGGCTCAGCGGTCCAGACACTTGGCTCGTAATCTAGTGTGGCAGTGTGGGTTCGACTCCCGATCCCGACGACCTTTACTGCATGTCTTCCCCCCATCTCTCTCCCCATTTCCTGTCAGCCTACTGTCTGTCCCTCCATACAAAAAATATAAAAATAAAGGCAAAAGCCACCAAAAAAAAGCTACTCATTGCCATAGAGTGAAACTGGGATAACAATTGTATCCAATCAGGATAGAGAGCGCAGTCAGGATACAGATTAAACAATTTGATTGAATGTTAATTGGCAACACCTGCCATCTATTTTCTCCATTATATATAAGGTCACACTCACCTCATCATGCTCTGTGAAAACAAGTGAAAAGGGAATTATACCTGCACTTTCATTCAAGATGTGCTGCTCTGTCATTTTTAACATAAAGAACGATGATGTCTCTGGTAGGCGAGTGTCCACAGCCCTATATGAGACACAGACTGATTAGATTTTTAAACATTTTATCATTCGCATTCGTGAGGAGAAAGTAAGGAAGAAATGGGTGAGTTCAGTGCTTTGTGTGCAAATAAGTGCAACTTAAAACTACAATCTGGTCGTATTTTAACGAATTAATCATTGTTTTAACCAATTTGTATGTTAGCCTATGTTGACACATGAGCATATTGCAGTGGTTGGGAGTTTTCTCCCTAATCTCACAGATAGATGTTTTACTGGTTGACAATGTCAACATTGTCAAAGATATTTGAAGCACCAGGTGGAACACTACAAGGCAAGCACTACCATCTTTATTGTGGCATGGACATAGAACAATGATTGTAATGGACATGTTGCCATGGTCAACTGTAACACAATGTCAACCTTACATGGATATTAAATCTGGTCACTTAACCCCCCCATTTCTCTCTCTCTCTCTCTCTCTCTCTCTCTCTCTCTCTCTGTCTGTCTCTTATCTCCCTTTCCGTCCCTCCCTCCCTTTATGTCCTTGAATTTACATTAAATTGAAATCGAGTGACTTCAAGTTATAAAGCGCATGGGTGGCTCTTAAACAGCCACCCACACACTTTATAAATTAAGCCAATAGCTAGTTGTAAGTCATATTCATTCATTCCTGTACAGTAGCTTTGCTGCAGCAACTTCTGTCTTAAATGTTGTAAAAATAGAAATGAATAGGCAGGCACAGTTTAGAGCAAGCCTCATGGCTCTTCATTAGCTCACTCATAAAGGCATTTGTGTCTTGCTAACATCTGTAAAGAGAGAGAACAGAATTAAAACATTAGCTCCAGAGGGAAGCCTCAACCCGTGACACAATGGAGCATTCAGTTAAATACTGTGTGTGTGTGTGTGTGTGTGTGTGTGTGTGTGTGTGTGTGTGTGTGTGTGTGTGTGTGTGTGTGTGTGTGTGTGTGTGTGTGTGTGTGTGTGTGTGTGTGTGCGTGCGCGTGCGCGTGTGTGAGACTGACTCTCCTCTCAGCGGGTCCAGTGATATGCAGAAATAAAAACCAGTCACGGTCTGTCTCAGTCGTGGGTTCTTCACACCATTCTTGGTGATAGAAAGCAACGTGATATTACTGTCCTTATTTCCAGTTGTTTTCTCAACTCGTATTGTGTTTTCTCACACTGATATCTTCTCATAATGAATATCGTTAACCATATACTATACCTTTGTTGTACAATAAACCAGTATGACGCCTGAGGGTGAGAAGAGACCCAGGTTGCTGTACACTACAGATTCAAGTACACAGTTCCTCCTTTAACCTAGTAACTTTGGCCTCAAATATGACGCATTGTGTGTACAGGGTTTGATGAGGTCAGATCAACATATGGAATGTCAGAACAGGTCAGCTTCATATATGGAGATCTAAGCGGGAGCAGTATCTTGAGTGCACAGGGTTTGATGAGGACCCAGGTAGGGCCGGGCCTTAATTTTCAGGCCTGTTGAGAACTCTAGTGTTCGCCAGGCTGCCGGGCGAGGCTGCACTAATAACTTTGGGGCGGGCCTGTCTAGAGTTTAAATTGACAGGTAACGGTCGAAGAGGAAGGATGGATGAGGAAGGATCAACATATGGAATGTCAGATCGAGAGAGACAGTGAGGAAATGTTTCAATGGGAGGCAGATAGATTGGATAGATGGGTGGCTGTCAGATGGATGGACTCCAGGCAGATGGAGAAGCAGACAGTCAGGACATCAGAGGGATTCAGAAGCCAAGCAGAGAGATTGATGCCTGTGCTGCTTCACAAAAGATATTCATGATATTAGGGCTGGAAAGTGGATGTCTTTTATTCGTGTGTGTGTGTATATATTTATGTATTTATTTATTTAAATTCATGTTCTACTTAAAACAGCATAACAGTATCAGCAGCCAAATGTGAGGGAAAGACTACACGGTATGTCTCTCTAGTGTCGGTAATTGTTCAATTAACAATGCTTTATTTTCAGTTAGTTATGCTAATGTGCTTTGTGTATTGTAAACATATACTGTATGTCATGGACGCAAAAAACAAATTTC
>NC_137867.1:20798561-20806061 GCF_963924005.1 Protomyctophum bolini | reverse complement strand
TGGATATGTTCCAGGTCATCGTGACATCACGTGACATCAGCCCCCATGTTGTATGGTGTCCGCCCAAGTCATCGTGACATCACATGACATCATCAGGGATCAGGCTTAACTGCTGCCGGAAGCAGCAGTTAAGCCGGAAACTAGAGTTCTCAACAGGCCCACCTGTCCATTCAAACTCTAGACGGGCCGGCCCCAAAGTTATTAGTGCAGCCGCACCCGGCAGCCGGTGAAAACTAGAGTTCTCAACAGGCCTGAAGATTAAGGCCCGGCCCTACCTGGGCCATCATCAAACTCTGTACACTCAAGAGAATGTCCCCGCTACCACCCTTAGATCTCAATATACTGTATGGAGCTGACCTGTTCTGACATGCCATATGTTGATCTGGCCTCATCAAGCCCTGTACACTCAAGACATGCTCCTTATATGGCCAGTACAGAATTAATAATTAATTCCATGTTGATCTGACCCCCCCCCATGCCAAAGCCCCAGCACTTGCCCAGCAGTCTGCCGTCAACAAGGCGGATGTGTGCACGTGACCTCGCCCTTTTGTCGCTTCTCGCCCTCAGGTGTCTTATTGGTTTGTGTGTGCAAAATCTGTGCATGTGTCCATTTGTGTGTCACAGCATTATGTGCATATCCGAGGGGCTCATACTGGGATATATGATCTACCTAAAGGCCTATTCATAGTCCAGTTTTCGGTGAAGAGGTGACCACCGAAAACTACAACATGGCGTCACGTCGCTCACACATCTCTCTGTTTGTACTAACCACCGTTTCATTGGTCACCTCTTCACCAAAAACTGGACTATGGAATACGCCTTAAGACTTGTTTCACAGTGCGTAGCGATACTTATATCACTGTGTGGATTATTTTTTTCTCGAATCTCCCGCCCCATATTTGAATATGGGGCCCTGATTGGTTATAGCCTGGTTCCAGACAAATCAATTGAGAGGGGCCAGACTTAATCTGCCTGGGGCAATATGCATTGCAAAGGCAGATTAAGGCTGGCTACGCAAGGCTCCAATGGGAAGTCAATAAAGATAAATGCTATGGTGTAATTAAAGATGCAGAGAGAGAGAGAGATCTTGTGCAGTTCACTCTCTCTTCGTTCTCATATCAGTATGATTAGAGTTGGCTGTAGGGACTAGCCTACAGGACAGGTCTTCTGTTTCTCTTTCCCCTTCAAAACATATGGTTCATCCACAGGACACAGTCTGCTCTGCTGTTCACTCTGCTCACACTATTGACCGCTTTCCACATGGCATTACCATTGTGGTCATGACATAATAGGAGAAAAATAAAAAATACAAAAATCTTGAATACAAAGATTCTAAAATCGTACAAATTTCAATTTCATTTTTTGAAATAGTACAAATATTAAATCTACAGGCTAAATTAGCTTGTAGATCGGCTATTTTTGCTATTTGTTATGAGACTGTGTGTATACAGGGCTTTTAGGATGACTTCAACCATTGTCAACCTATCTTCATTGGTCCTGACTAATGCTCATGATAATATGGTACAATTCGTTTTGACTGGTAGAAACCCGCCTACCAGTGACATCATCATTAGTCTTTTTTTATTTCCTATTTTCTTCCATTATAGCATGCTAACTTTCCAGGAACAGCAAGCCTTCAGTTAGCTTCTACTAGCTTGGCTTCCCCATCGATGATGTCACTGGTAGGCAGGTTTCTGATCTGTCCGCAGCCCTCCTCTGAGACACAGATGGGATAGACAGAAATACCATATTATATGAGCATTAGTCAGGACCAATTATAATGAAGATAGGTTGACAATAGGTGAAATGGTCCTTTAAGTGGTTGATGTTACCATATAGTTCCACACAAAGCTCTGCAACTTTCTTGTGTCTATAATTGGCTAATACTGAGACAAAGTTGTCTTGGCTTATTGAGTACAGTAGCAACCAAATATTGCTTTGGCTTCTCCATTGCTATTTTCTTTCCTGGCAGCACCATTTGTGTCTTGCGGTTAGTTATGGACACGTTTCTGCAGTGGCAGAAATGTGTCCATAACTAACCGCTTCACACAATTGCACGCTAACACTGTCCATCAAAGCCAATGCCACTGAAATCCCCTTTAGGCGACAGCTCATTAAAGCAGCACGCTCTATAGCCCACCTGTTGAAACAACGGGAGTGTGCCGATGTTGTGCTCTAATTGGCAGTGCCGGCGAGCTGTCTGCAGCATGTCCAGGTGTTTTATAGGGACCGCTTTGTCTCCAGAGGTCACACGTTCATTTAGTTCATTGGCTCTGATGGCCAAAGTGTCCATTTGCTGTCAGAGTAGCTTTGAGCGAGATAACGAGGCCCTGTCTGCGCGTAGCATGCACGCATGCCACGTCTGAATCTTAATTTGTACTCTGTAGCGTGACGCGTGGCTCGCAGAGAAGAACAGGTATTCAACAACCTGACACAATGTGATGCCTTGAAAATCAGTTATTTCTGGTAGTGATGTACTATACTACTACTACTACTTATTTTTAAATATTGCTGCTTGTAGCACTTTGAGATTTGTTTCAAATGTAAAGTGCGTTATAAATACAATGTATTATTATTATTATTATTATTACTAGCCACTAGGTATGAGATAGACTTAAAATATCTCTGCAAATGGACCAATATTTCACTTGAGTCCTCTAAACAACTACTTCAGAGTAAACTTTTCTGTCAACTGTAGGAACTTTTCTGTGTATATGCGTCTGTGCTTGTGTTTGTGGGTGTCTGTCTAGACGGCATTGAAATTTCTCACTCGACACAAGGCCCCGCTTTACGTTCCTCGCCAACTCATCATTATTCCTCCTTCCTTTTCCTTGGCTCGTCCTCTCTTCTCCTCTCCACTCCTTCAGCCTCAGTGTCCTTGTCTGTCATCCACCTCCTTCACCCTCTTCTGATCGCACCCTGCTGTCTCTTTCATTTCTGTTTAGCTTCTTCAAAATCTCCATCTGCTGCCTGCTACAACTGCTGCTCCAAGCACCTTCTTCCTGTTCTTACTTCGTTTAACATTTTTGTCTCCATTTATACACTGTTTTATCCACATCAGTGTACCACTAAATGTCTCCCATCATCGTTTATGATCCAGTAACTCTCTCTCCCAACAATCTGTCTCTCTCCCCGTCTCTCTCTCTAAATGGGCATGTACCTAGTAATTGGTTTTTAACTGACATGATTTTCTATCCTCTCCTATCACTTTATCATGCCACTTTAATCACCGCTTATCAGCCAGGGAATGAGATGATTCTAGAAAGGCAGTGGGACTTTGACTAGGACAGTGTTTCTCAACAAGTGGACCATGGTCCACTAGTGGTCCATGGCATGATTACAGGTGGTCCATGGGAACATTTTTGCAATATGGTAAAATTAAATTGAACTAATTAACAGTAGGGCTTGTGTGCAACTCTGTATAAATTCGCTATCATTAATGACATAAAATCATAGTCATAAAATGACTATGATATGCCTTCTTATTCTTTGTGAGGAGATGGGGGTGAGGGAGGGAGAGGAGAGCAAGAGACAAACTGTCAGTCAGTGTGCGTGTGCGCGTGCGTGAGTGCGTGTGTCTTTGAAAAGTTAATTTTGGAGAAATGTAAGAAAAGAAGAAAACTAATTTGTCCTGGAGGACGTAATGTTGTCAATCAGTGAGCCAACAGATTAACTTTTTTTTCCTACAGCTATATCTCTCCATCAGCCGCTTCGAAACCCCCGCTCCATTACCTGATGTGTTGCTGTGAAATGAAACAACATTTAGGACAGATGGATGGATAAAGAAAGATAATCTTAGGCTGGTTTTATTTCTGCAGGAGAATGTTCAGACGTTTCTTTTGTAGGGGAGGATAACAAGAGAGAGAGAGAGAGAGAGAGAGAGAGAGAGAGAGAGAGAGAATGTACATGTAGGCTACAAAACTGTAAACACTCTTATCTTACTCTGTTGCCCACTCAACAGTTCTAAATGCGTCCATTAAGACACATTTAAAGTCTAACATGGAAAACAGGTCTGTTATCTGTTATCTGACTATATGGGAGTAGATGTTGGTTTCTGTATAATATTTGTTTGCACTGACCCGAACAATATTCTCACTAAGTGTGTTTGTGTTTCTGGGGTGTTTAGATGGATGGGTTTGTTTTGGAGGAATTCAGGACTAATGTGTCTGGGAAAACACACACATTCGCGTGCACGAACGAACGAACGCACAAACGTACGCACGCATGCACGCACCAACTGATGAGGTATATGTACATTTACAATGGTGATTGTGGTGAATACACAGATCCTTAATCTCTGCCCAAGGCACAACACATGTGGGATAAGAACTGCAAGTGGAACCGTGCTCAGAATTAAGTCTGCATTCTGAGTAACAGCAAGGGTTATTGATTTATTTTGTGTTTGTGTATTTTGAGTGGTTTATTTTGTGTGTCAGAAGTAGGAATTATTATGGTAAAAAGAAAGAAATTCAAAATAACATTTGCATTGATACAATATTGCAACATAATAGGCTGTAGCCTGTCACACTCTATTCCCAGAGTGTGCCATGCCTGGGCCCCCCTTGAGTCCATAATTGACAGTCTGGGTTCCCTATATACTATAGAATAGAGTCAGAAGTAGAAATATATGTTTTTCTCCATGCAGGTTATTAGTGTGACACAGATCAGCTTGTCACTTACAAAGCACTGGAAATATGGCTGTCTGTAGCGCAGGGATGTGCATCCCAACCTCCAGCATCGTAAACAGTTGCAACGATATTTCATGAGCCAAAACGCCAGTGTGTGCGGTTGGTGTCTGTACACTAGATTTTACAAACACATGTTGTCAAACTTTATTACATAATTTAATTTCCACTGTATATTTGTTGGTCTGCTAACATAAGAAGCTTCAAACGCTTCCCCTTAGAGGCTGGAGCAATGATAAAAGTGCACTGCAGCAAACACGACAAAAAGAGACTTCAATGGTGACATGAGCGCAACCGTAATGGTCTGGAGCCACGTTGTGCCCTGTGGCACTGCTCTTTAATGAGGAATGATGTTATGTTCTTGTACTGTTTGTGGTAGAGGTTTATTCTTTTTGATAATTGTGTCTCGCTTTATAAAGAAAAAGCCTGCATGACACCAAAGGCGCCTGCCAACTAGGACAGGGTTTCTCTGTATCTGCATCTGTCTATGAATGCGTCTGTCCCGAGCAATCACAGTTCACTTCGCACTGGCACGTGCATACCGCGGACTATACACAGCTCAACTGACACCACTTCACCAATCACAACTCGGAATTGTTAGCACGCTCATACAGCGAACCATATTGAAATTCTTTATTGGGAATTACCCCTTGAGATGAATCATCTTATTTCCAAGTGGGTCCACAGATTACAAGATGCATACATTGTTCATACATTTAGACACAACACAGCTCAGCTGACGCTAATTTACCAATCACATTCGCATGCTAGCACATAATTGGAGTCTTGGAGATGTGTGGGCATGATATAGCCTAAATATCTCTGTAATTATATGGGAGAATTTTCAGTTAGCTAGATAACAAGTAAAATGACTTTTACATGTATGCATGAATACAGAAACATACATAAACACTTTGTTTTGCATGCATACACGCACGCACTCAGTCACACACCAAAAAAACACGCACGCATGCACGCACGCACGCACACACACACACACACACACACACACACACACACACACACACACACACACAACTCCCATTCATTGCCATTCATTTGGTTACATTTGTAGTCATTACACAAATATTTTTTATTTTTTTTGCTGTCTAGGATGTTATACAAAGCAGAACTTTCATGTTTACTGAACTTCCAGCAGCAATTCATTGTTTCCATGGCAATTCCCTGTGGCTAACTAACATTTTCAAATAATATTATCTTGCCATTGATTTGTATACGGTATGTACAGTATGAACAGTTGATAGGGGGTATTTTTGCTGTAGTTGGTAACAAATTTGATTAAGAAAGAAAAGAAAAGCTTCTTATATAATCTTTATTATACAGACAGTACAAGTACTATTACACTCTTGTATTGTATTATGTAATATACATAGAGTTCCTGTGCGTGCGTGCGTGCGTCGACTGTGACACTGGGAGAGGAAGAGACTTGGTAAGCTGTGTGCTGAGGCTTGTTTTGTAGAACATGCACCAAAAATAATCTCAATGTTAAAATTGCTTGGATTAAAAAAGCATAGACTTTAGCTCTGAATAGTTAGATTTTAAGAAGCCCAATCCTTTCAATTGGAAAAGAGCATTTAGTTATCATTAGATAACATTCTTAAAAAACCATAATGATCCTGAACTTTCATCTGACTGTGCTCCAAGGAAATGGAGCATACATTTAATGCTTAACTTTGCTACCATTTAAATTAAGTGCACCTCATATGACCCCATTTCAAACTTTAAGGCAGGAGTCACATATCCCATCATAAGTGGAATCTGTTACTGTTAACAACCGGGTCGACCTGGCTGTGGTTGCTAATGATGAGTCTTCCAATTGCAGTTAGCCCTGATCACAGAGGCAGGTTTTGAACCTTGGCGGGCCAATAAGAGCCCCTACCTGGCCTTCACCTCATGAATATAAATCAGGCATGCCACGGAGAGACCTCTTTGATAGGCTGTATGCAAATTGTTCCGACTCGGTTGTCTGAAATGATTTCCTCTGCATCGTGTCTGGAGCTGAAAATGAAAGAGGAGAGGTTTGTACGTGGTGGTGCCGTGTGTGTGTGTGTGTGTGTGTGTGTGTGTGTGTGTGTGACATACAAAGAAAGAGTGATAGAAGAGACAGGCTGGAAAATAAGGCACACCAATAGAATATTGATTGGTCTGCATCTTTACTGTGGAGGGAGGGGGGTGTTACCTTTGAAAACTAACTGATGAGAGCTATAGGCTATACAAATAATTCTCACACGCTGTCATACCTAGAGCATGTTGATGTTGACACGGACTCATCGGCACACATCAGTCATGATAGGCCACTTTTAAAGTACATACGTGATCGGAAAATTTGATATAGATTATCACTGAGCATTCATCCTTGTCCAAATGTATCCAACCAAGGGCAGGCATATATCAACCCAAGCTGCTAGGCAAGGGCTGATGTTTTATGCCTAGGGGTAAATATGAGGGCAAGAACAAATACAAAGTGATACAATTTTTTTTACATACTGTATGTTTATATTTTCAATCCCATGTAAGGACCCCAACAGTGTAGTGATGAGTCAGTGAGAATCTCTATAGGTTTTACATGCTCCCAATGCTTTATTTATTCACAGAAAAGGAAATGTGCGCGTGCGAGTGTGTCTGTGTGTGAGGATTGTGCTAGAGGATTATGCGCATGTGTTGTGGGTGCATGCTTGTGTTTTATGCACCATTAGGGACAGTGCTGTGTCCTACAGTATAAATTGTACACTGTCCTCTTCTTATCTTTGTCACCCTGGTGTTTTAATCTTCCCTGGTGACTCCTCAGTCACCT
>NC_137867.1:20698561-20796061 GCF_963924005.1 Protomyctophum bolini | reverse complement strand
ACAGAAGGAATCGAGCGCCACAGCAAGGGCTTGGAGTGACTGCACATATAGCCAAGTCATTTATCTTCTATCTGATTCAAACAAAACACAATTATAATTAAACACTGTCGCAAATTGCTTTTGACATGAACAACAGCATAGCAGCTAAGTGTTTTAAATGTAGTTCACGAGTTATAAGGCGTTCAAGGGCTTCACGGGGTCTGCTTGCCATGGGCTCCATAATGATTAAATCGTTTTCTGCATTTGCATTAAGTTTGAAAACAATTACAAGTCGCTTGGTTATAATTTGTTCTTTTCAACCGTACCTGGGAGTATAATTCAATCAGATAATGGTGACATTTACTGTGAATTCCACTGAGGTGGAGTAGGCACACTCATGACTATAGGACATACGAATTACATGGTATGTGCTAGCAGAAACATGGAAGAAATGGAAAATTAAATTAAATTTGCAGACAGAAAGTATGTGGAACACCCATGGCATGAGTACAATAACTACAAATTATGAATAATTGGGGAGGGACTTAGCTATATAGGTCAATTAGTGTTCAGCTGTGCTTCTCGTCATTTAAAGTCACAGAATCTGTGACCAACATGTTTTTTAAGCTCTTGGAGGTGACAGGTCTGAAATGGCGTAGGTAATGAGGTAATGAGATTGGGGAAGATGATGAAGAGGAGGACATGACAGTATCTGTGGAGAGGAAAAAGAGAAGGAGGGAAAGTGAGCAGGAAGCCATGTGATAGGGATGAAAGCAGAGAGCAAAGCTGACGGCATTTTCGGGGATCCACATGAGGTGGGAAGGTTCATAGAGAAACAGATTGGAAAGGTAAAGTCGGTGAGGGTTGCTAGAAGTGGAGTGGCGCTCATTGAATGCAGAGACCACGAACAAGCGTACAGGGCCTTTAATATCACGGAGTGTGGTGGGTCCCGTGTGGACACGTTCCATCTTGGAGATTGAGGAGGAGGAAGAGGGTAGTAAGTGGTGTGCCTCTGACAGTCAAGCCGGACCTTTTTCTAGAAGAAGTGGAGGGTGTTTGTGCGGCTAGATTCAGAGAGGGGCAGAGGGAAGACACCAAGTCCATTTGTCTGACTTTTGGAGGAGAGCTACCTGAACGCTTCTTTGTGGATTACGTCTCGTATCGAGTCAGACCATTTGAGAGAGGTCCAATGCGGTGTTTCTGTTGCCAGGATTACGGCCATGTTGCGTCGGTTTGCAGAAGCGTCAAGAGATGTGGAAGGTGTGGCAAGGAGAAGTGCAATGAGGAATGTGTGACGGAGAAACCAAAGTGTGCAAATTGTCCAAATCGAGTGAGGGAGATGAAGGTGATCAGAGCGGAAAAGGGCCTATGCTGAAGCTGTGAAGAGGATGGATGAGGATGGATGTCCATTTCAGCCAACATGAAATGGAGGATAAGAAGGAAGGGGATTCAATAAATATTTGTATGGATAAGAGACAGTTCCTGGCGTTCATCGCCATGGTAATAAATTGTGCGGTTGAGATGCAGGGCAAATCTGAAAGGATAAAAATGGTGTTGGAGGCAGCGAGGAGATTCCTCAACATTGTGGATATCACTGGATAGGATCTGGATAACACTTTGAGGGAAGCATTTGCGCAAAGTCAGACCTCTGGGTCTGAGTAATGTTTGACATTCGAACGGATTGGACGATGTTTGGGGAGCTGTGGGTTTAATATGGGCGATCACTGTAAATAGTTAGCAAAGACTTTTGTAGGATCCTCACTCTGGATCACAAGGTGGCGGTAATGCACCATAATCTGGTTGCCGTAAAACAAAAAGAAGAAGAGGACCAACATGTTTGATGGCTGAACAGAGATATGGTGAGAGCTGATTGTGATATGTTTGTTTGTTGCTTGCTTAATTGAACCTTGAAGATTATAGTTTGTTGTTTTGTTTGTCCATACCCTACCTAACCAGTGTGCACTACTGACAGGCATGTAAATGAGCAAGGGTGGGGTCACGTCACACTGTCACAGCATGCCTCCTGGTGGAGATTTGATCTCCATTGGCACTGAGCATGGACTGTGTTGACGTTTTGAATTAACAGTCGGAATCTCATTATTGTCTACACTGCACATCTTAACCACCTCTCTTTCCCTATTTCTATCTCCATTTATCTCTTCCATCACCCATGTGGTAAATTGTCACACTGGTGCCTGTAAGAGGAAGTAAATGTATGTAAAATGACAGTAAGAGCAAGAGGCCAACGCACATATTAGACAATACTTACACAAACTACTAAAGGTCAATTTGGATGTGAACGCACACATACACAGAACCTCCATTTACACATACTGTACATACACGTCGTAGTAAAAGCATCTTGTAAGTCATTTCTTGGATGCGCTCCACCCAACACTGCTTTCAAACCAGGACAGTCTTTTACGCTCCATTATGCTTAAACTTGGAGTGCTAAATGTCTCTCACATCACATTGCACGCTGTGTTTTTGGTGCATGTACAACAGTGCATGCTGTACGTGCACACATGTTGAAGTGTGTGTGTGTGTGTGTGTGTGTGTGTGTGTGTGTGTGTGTGTGTGTGTGTGTGCACGTGCGTGCGCACATGCTTGCATGCATGCAGGGGTGAGCGTATGGCTCATTGTGCTGGTTTGCACCCCCATGTGATTGTGGTCTATGGCAGTAGCACATGATGTGGGCTAAAAGCCCCCCTCCACAGGCTCCACAGGCCAACGCCACTGAACCAACGCCACTGAACTTGGGACAGTTCTAACATCCCAGCGATGTGCTCGTACACACACACACACACACACACACACACACACACACACACGCACACACACAGTAGACATATGTCACCCAATACAATGGTTTGAGACACAATTTGCCTGTGAAAATGCATGGTGTTTGTTTGAGGGAATCTGAGTAGCCCTGAGCCTTTTCTTTGAGTACACTGATCCGATCTCAGTCACTGTTTCACAGTAGGGGCACACAAATGGAGACCTACCTAACCCCATTTCACAACAGGGCCTATAGTCGTGGTTGCATGAGGACAAGTCTCTCTAAAAGGGTTGTAAGTATTATAATGTAATGTTTATGACCTCATAAAAGGCAGTGAAAGTGGATTGCCAAAAAAAATGTCTCCTGGCGTGAACTTCTCACCTTCTTCACCGGGTGAAAGAGTTTAAGTATCTCGGGGTCTTGCTCACGAGTGAGAGGAGGATGGAGAAGTCGATCGCCCGGAGAATCGGAGCGGCAGGGGCAGTATTGCAGTCGCTGTACTGCACTGTTGTGACAACAAGAGAGCTGAGCCAGAAGGCAAAGCTCTCTGTCTACCGAGCAATCTTCGTTCCTACTCTCACCTATGGTCATGAAGTGTGGGTCATGACCGAAAGAATAATACAAGCGGCCGAAATGAGTTTTATTCGTCGGGTGGCTGGCATCTCCCTTAGAGTCACAAGCTTTAATTTTTACAATTTAACAGTAATTCCTAAGTAGTCATAAATTAACTTATAGGTTGGTGAACCAATAGGAAGCCGAATTCGGTTTCCAGCGCTAGTTTGAAGCTTGGGTACTTTCACAACAATGACCTGGCATCTCTAAGTTACATTTTAACCTCTGCATAAGCATGCAAGGACATCGAGGCTAGGGCAAGTGATATGGCACTCAACATAATGTTGATTAAGCAAAGGTGTTGAAATTGTTTGGATTTAAAACATTTGAATGCTTTGTTAAAAGCAGTATTGGTATTTGGTACTACATCGGATATCACAACTTGAAAACTAAATGTAAAATGGTAGCTTGAGAGATGGTGTCGGTGGCTTATAGAGTTAAAAGCAAGGTAAAGTGATAATGTTAAAACAAAATAATACTGTAGAAAACATTCTGCTGCCCACAAAGTCACAAACACTAAATTCTGCCTGAACCAAAACAATTATCCCAAAAATACTAATTTTGCCCGATAAAGAGAATGGGTCAAGTACCTGCTTAAAACGGGACTCAATTTGACTTTCAGATAATGCTGATCCCTGTGTGGGGGAGAAGGCTGCATTCGAATTCAAAGGACACACCAGCTGCGATTAAACATTGATTGAAATCAAAAGCACAGCTGGCATCAAAGAGAGAAAATGTGGGCCTGTTGAAAAAACAGAATATCTGACCTCACAATTAATCCCTTTTCACCTAGGCAATCCGTTAAAATAAATAAAACTAGTTTTATTTACACCAAGTTGCTTATTCAACTGCTACAGTACCCGTCTAACTCATTTCAATGCTTTATTTTTTGTTAAATTGTAAATACCCTCAAAGGGGAACATTTCATTCTAATCTCAGTCTTGTTTATTGTTATTTGGTCTTAATGAGCGCTTAAAGCCAGCCTGACAAAGGGGAGGTAGAGTAATGGGTGCAAGGCCAGTTACTGTAGCTTGATGGGCTCATTGTCATGAGACATTACTGTCATTATTTAAACATAATATGAGACGAAATGTGTTTCTGTCATATAGTTCTGAGAAGTGCTTGCTTGCCCTCTCCCTCAATTGCTAATATGCTACTGTTGGCAGTAGCCTATACTGTAACAGATCCAGCACTAATCCCTCATTATCCAGGGGCATGTACTGTACACATCTTAATTTGTACAATCATTTTCCTTGTTTGAACTACCAATTTGTATTCAATGCATCCCAATGTATCAATAATAACATTAGAATTAGGCTACACCAAATCACATGCCTCTGCTGATGTGCCTCTCCTTCCATCAGTTGAGTCTAACAAGTTACTTTTCGAAGTCCATTTTTGACTGTTACATTATCTGTGAAGTTATTATATTGTCGGTAAATTGGAGTTCAATCTAACGGGGGAATGTTGTAATTCCTCATTCATTCATGTATTAAAACAAAGTTAGTGTGTTAATGATAAGCATTTTTTTATTACATTACTCACATTATTTTTGACAGTATGACATTAACATTAACACTTGAATCAATGGATCGATTGTAGTTCACCAAGGACCATCACTATGGAAACCTTATAAAATGATCTATATAGCAACTGTGCATTTGCCATAATTCACTCACCAACATTTACAGCTCTATTAAATCTCTTTGTCAGCCCCTTGTTCTCAATTTAGTTTGTGGGAAGCCTATTTGGTCTGAAGCCTCCCTTCCACAGCCAAAAACCATATCATCCTGGATGAGTCTGTCATTCAGCCCTCTGTGGCATTAACCTACAGTACACTCAAGTAAATTAACACTGTAACACTTAACACTGAATTAAAAGTAGGCTTATTTGCCAAAAGTGCATGCAGATACGCACACACTGCACACACACAGCTTTCCACAGCCTTTTATCCCATTAACCTCTACTCAGCGGAAGCCTTATTTTACAAATATCGACATGCTCAAACAGTTGCATGCATACACACACCCATGTACCCATGCATGCGTGCGCTCATGCATGCACTCATGCATGCGTGCGCTCATGTGTGCACTCGCATACGCGGGCACGTGCACGCATGCACACATACACAGACTCTCTGGGAGCCTAATAACTTCCTCTAAAGGGTTTTGAGTAAAATAAGAACTATTTAATACATATCACATCATCCGGGTGGCAGTGGAGTCTTGGAATCGGAAGGTTCCTTGTATGTTTCCCCACTGTCGGTATGTGAATGTGCAGTGCAGAGTGGAGCCGAACAACCACAAATGTCTGTATCTGTCTGTCCACTGGTCTATGGAGGATGCACTGAATCTCTGTGTATTAGAGAGTGTGGGCACCAGCTTCCCTGATTGGCCAACCTGACCCGTCGACCTAACTAATTGCCCAAGCTTTGCTTAATGTTGGTCAATATAAGTGGCAGGGTGTGCAAAGGGTACAAAGGTGAAGGAAGCTGCAGTGAACGAAATCGAGTACATCGGATAACAGGAATATTGCAAAAGGAGTGGGGCGTGTATTTCCAACTTGCATCGTTTCCATGTTGCATGGCACCGGTCTAGTACTGTAAATGCACCATGTACAATTATGTGGTTGTGAGTGCATGCTTTCATCTGAGTAGTGTTAACCTGCATGGTTTGTATTTTGTCTGCTCAGTGTTAACATGCGAATGGCACTGCGCCTGTCTTTCATCTGGGAATAGCTCTTTTACAGAAATGATTGGTATTTGTAAGAAGTGTACCTTTCAAAGCAACAGTCAGGGGTTTAACAAACCCCAGCAACCCTGCTTTTTCTGTTGGGGGATTAAAATAATGAAGGTGGAACTGAGCTCTTGATGTTAATGAGCTCCTCTCAGTCAGTTTGTGACTATGAGAAAGATGAGAGAGTAACAGTTTGTTTTTCAATTACCTGTCCTGTTGCTTTTAGTGTTGCTTGAAATAACCAATGCGTTTTGACTGCAAATAATACATTTTCTGGGATTTCCTGGGTACGGTCACACCGAACTTTGATTCTGCCTATGCAGCGGATTCTGCTTTGGGAATGGGAATGGAGCGGTTTAATGCCCTTGATGCCCTTTGGGAATGGGAATGGAGCAGTTTGATGCCCTTGATGCCCTTTGGGAATGGGAATGGAGCAGTTTGATGCCCTTGATGCCCTTTGGGAATGGGAATGGAGCGGTTTAATGCCCTTGATGCCCTTTGGGAATGGGAATGGAGCAGTTTGATGCCCTTGATGCCCTTTGGGAATGGGAATGGAGCGGTTTGATGCCCTTGATGCCCTTTGGGAATGGGAATGGAGCAGTTTGATGCCCTTGATGCCCTTTGGGAATGGGAATGGAGCGGTTTGATGCCCTTGATGCCCTTTGGGAATGGGAATGGAGCAGTTTGATGCCCTTGATGCCCTTTGGGAATGGGAATGGAGCAGTTTGATGCCCTTGATGCCCTTTGGGAATGGGAATGGAGCAGTTTGATGCCCTTGCACAACGTTGTGTGTTTACACCTTGCATCGTATGCGTTCTATGCACCAGGGTGCGTCCAATAGAGACAAAGTCTATTTGAAGCAGATAAATGCTCGAGACTGCTTTCCCCATCTGTCCAATTGGATGAGTCGAACACGTTTATCAGCCTGCAGCCATAATTCGGTATGACCGTACCCATAGTAGCTTAATAGACATTTTCAAATATTAAACCGAAGTTAGCAGCATAAAAATGACCAGTTCTGGTAAAGGATAGTAGTGGACTTAATACTGAATTTGCAATCACATAAAAACAGTCTGCCTGACACCAGTCAGCATGTTGAAGAAATCGTTGGACAGGAGATGTCAGCAGGTTCTAGAGAACCATTGAAGCTTGATGCACTGAACGGCTTCAGACTTTTCACACTATTCAATTTACATGAATGAAGAAAGAGTCTTTTGGATTATAGAGTTTAGGAAATGGTTTGCTATTGTATAACACATTTCATCCAAAGCACTTGTGCATTCATCAATTCACACGCTGATGGTAGAGGCAATCATGTAAGGCACCAACTTGTTCACCGGGGATGAAGGAATGTCTAGGCAGCCCTTGTTGACATATTAAAGGAATACTAAACCACCAACATGACTTCTTTGCTATAAATTACTCACTCTGTGAAGATGGAGAATCTTTGTTGTTGAATTCCTTCACAGTGAATGGAGAACCAATGATAGTACCAGTGATATTTCAGGATATTGTTTACTAATGAATTACATTGTTTCAGTACTTTGGTTTAAACTTTAGCCTTCCTACTTCATCTAGTGTAAACTCTAAACAACTATCCTCTCTCAATAACTCTCTCAATTCAATGCAATTTAGATAAAGTAAAAACTAAAATGCACTAAATTGCAGCAAGTCGGAAAACTGGTGAGTTCTCCGGATACCCCTTAAACTACTGTATGTTACCCTTAACACTAGTGCTAATGCCACACTGAAAATGGACACACTGACTGGTACCACAGAAGCGTAGCTGAGCTTCTCACTTTGCCTACAAGCAGATATTTTGATCACCTTCTGCATTGTGTGTTGAGGATTATTGAAGATTATTATGATTTGATTATCTCTTATGTCTATTTTACTCAATTGTGTGCATACCTGTGTGTTTGCGTGCATGTGAGAGGAAGAGAGGGAGGGAGAGAGAGAGAGAGAGAGAGACAATGCTTAAATTCTGGGCCATTCCATTTCTGTACTCAATCTGTCTTCCCTTTCATTTTAACGGCACACCTGGGTCCTTCTGAAATCACATGATCAATGCAGACCACCTCTGTCTTATGTGATGTCTCTCTCTCTCTCTCTCTCTCTCTCTCTCTCTCTCTCTCCATTGTCAGGCAGAAACCTATCTCCATATTACAATGTGTTATTTTTTTGTAAATGAATGTGCATTGTAGTTCACCTATTTGCCGTCCTTTGGAAAAATTAATGAAAATAAATTTGAAAGTGGTTAAGTCTGTGTGTTTTGTAACTAGGTAATACAAATGAAAAGCATTAACAAGAGCATGTGACCAGATAATATCTACATTAAATCCATTGGAAGACAGGTTATGTTTTACCAGCAACAGTATTTATTTCCACCCAATGGTCACAATATACTGTACTGCAGTGTACAAGACCAATCACACTTGAACATTGTGCAAGAGGTAGACAATATGCACTCCTCTGTGTTGACGCATTTAAAGTGGTCCTTGCTGGTGGTTCACAGAAAAACCTTATTTGCCCATTCAGACCCCCAGAAACACAGTTGTTTTTCTCTGTTGCTTATACGAGTTCAGCTTTTGGGGGGCTGGGGGACTAATGGTCTTTTTCTGTCTTTTGGCTGTGAGCTGGAATGGGCAGGGTTTGTCTCTGTCAGGATTGATAAGGGAAGCTGCTTCCATCCCTCTCTTATCTCGCCTGCTCAAGGCTAATATCCTTTCTATTTTTTTTTGCATTTCGCTCGTCATCACACTCTGTTGTTTGGCGGGTGGAGCCGAGCCCACTTCTCGTCCTCTCTCTTTCTTTCTTTCTTTCTTTCTAGAATCTTTCTTTCTTTCGCAAACAAAAAGGATACCACAGTTACATCGTGGTACGGCATTCATGCCTCATTCATGTCTGCCCTGCTGATTTTGGTGACACCTTTTTCATATGGTCCATTATTTATAGGGCATTTGAGTCACGTAACACCATTTGATGAGATTTAGCCTCTCAGACTCAAAACGAAAGATCGTTGGATAAGAATTTGTCGACAATTCCATGCTGTATTGATGTGGTACCATGAGAGATAAGAGGCGTTTTTTTTTCTTGTAAATTAAATAATGCAGATGTTTAATGCAGATGTTTAACACATTGATTAATTAATCTTTATCCCCCTTTGACTGCTGGAATTTTTCACTAACCTTTTAACAATAATGTAACTCTCAAGAGTTAAATACATAAAAGGGTCCATTTGGTTACCAACTCTCCATCATTTAGCTGGGGACTAGACCTAGAATCCCCTCAAGGACCACTGGTGTTCCCCGGACCACTGGTTGAGAACCACTGAAGGTGCCGTCCTCAGGCCACAATGCTAATTTAGCAGACTAGACCTGTACGTGCCCGTCGCAGTCGGCCACCTTGGGAACCTAATGATATACTTTGTCATGGCACCCGTCAGCTGGTGTCCCACATGGAGATCTGTCTATGAACCTAATGATATACGTTGTCATAGCACCCGTCAGCCGGTGTCCCACATGGATATCTGTCTGTGTGCATGTGTGTGAAGACTACAAACTGAAAAGTGTATTTGGCAATCAATTCGGCCCACTGGCAGAGCCTGATTGGTTGAGCCTCAATTAGCTGAGGCAGAGGCTGGAAATTACACAGGTGAAAGGAGTTGGCCTCATTAGGCCCACTGGCAGAGCCTGATTGGTTGAGCCTCAATTAGCTGAGGCAGAGGCTGGAAATTGCACAGGTGAAAGGAGTTGGCCTCATTAGGCCCACTGGTAGAGCCTGGCCCAGGTGAAAGGAGTTGGCCTCATTAGGCCCACTGGTAGAGCCTGGCCCAGGTGAAAGGAGTTGGCCTCATTAGGCCCACTGGCAGAGCCTGAGCAGAGCCTTTTGTGGTGGTTCTGGAGAACCGACTCGATACTGGGCACTGCACTCGCTGTGGGGGTGTGGAACGCGCGTGTGAATTTGAAGTCGGTGGGTCAAGTGGTTCTCGAGTTACGTGCATTACAACCATACACACACGCACACACACATGTACGCATACAGAGACGTGGCACATTTATAGTAGGATTGTGGGATATGGTAACCCCATGGCCGTTCCTCTAGCACCTCCATCAATGATCATACAATCATCATCATCATCATAACACTCAGTAACACTTACTGTCAAACTACTGTACAATGAATAAAGGCATTAAAGCCAACACATACATCTTACTGTTTGTTAGAATGATTTGAAAGTTGAAAATATTACATGGACACAATTTACACCTTGCGTAAGTTAGGTAACATGTTAATAATTGTTAAATATTAACACCATTAGTGGGACAATGGTCTATATTATGCCTATGAAATATATACATGGCTGAAGCTGTGGTAAGACAATAACATGTATTGGCAGTGGTATTGATTCTGGTTGGTTCCACAGCCTCTAGGGTCTGCTAGCATTAGACTCTAGTCTTGTTTTTGTGTAAGCCTGCCTTGTGAAATGAGACATTCTGCATAATGAGTACTTTAAGTACATTTTGACACATACCTTTACTCATAAAAAATTTGAATTCCAGACTACAGTAATACAGAGTATTTCTACATTGCTACATTACTTATTTCTACATTACTGGTGCCATCCAAGTAAAAAGAGTGCTATGGTACCTCTCTCTCTCTCTCTCTCTCTCTCTCTCTCTCCCTCCCTTCCTTTTACCTTTCTGATAGGATGTCTTGGAATGCACGCACGCACACACACACACCCCCACACACATATGCAGACACATTCAATACAAGTGATTTCCCCCCTCTGAATGATGCAGAGGGCAGAATGGGATCACCACGCTAGATTTCACTTCATTCCAATAAGTTTGCAATCTTATTTCCTGTTTGCCTCACCCTCCCTCTCCTGATGACAGTTTCTTTGGCATGGGTTGCCCTCCCCAGCATATTTACTCGGGAGATAAATTGTTTTTTTGCTGCATGGCCTGGTGTGGTGAGGAGGCCTGCGTGCCATGTAATGGATGCAAACACAGGGCCACATTCTGAACGCAGGCTGCTTGAAAACAAATGCATATCTCACCAGCAACAATAGCACACACACACACACACACACACACACACACGCACAAGCAGGAAAATGCACACACATGGTCACACTCAATGTAGTCGCTCACATGTACACCCACTTGCTGTACATGCTCTATCTCTGTCACCCAGACACACTAATGTGTGAAAATGGAAAATGTACTGGTGGTGCTGTACCCATGTGTTAGGAAGGAAATACTTACATGCATACATACATACATTACATGCAAGTGTGCACATAATCTGCAATGCAACACATTTTGAAACGTACGTGTGTGTGTGTGTGTGTGTGTGTGTGTGTGTGTGTGTGTGTGTGTGTGTGTGTGTGTGTGTGTGTGTGTGTGTGTGTGTGTGTGTGTGTGTGTGTGAAATAATATCTGGGTGGGGCATGCATTTCCAGCTTGCATCATTCCAAGTAGGCCAGTGCCCAACGGGCATCGCCGTAGAGGCACCTCTCTAGTAGTCATAAATATAAACAGGTCTCCTCCAGGTCAGGTAGGTTATTGTAGGTTATTTTTGTCCTTGAATTTTCATGGTGGCTCGCTCTTTCTCCCGTCTGCTCAGAGGCAGACTTACAGTACATTCACGTTTCTTTATTAGGATCTCCGGCACTGTTAACCCGGTCGATGCCAAATTTTACACACACAACAAAAGCCTCAAATCATCCAATTGCCATCCAAGGCATAAGAATTAGCCTATTCACATTAGCCTATTATAGCGCCACCAGGAGGCCACAACCTGACCTGCCCTGGTGGAGACCTGTGCCCCGGCGACGGGCACTTTATCTAGTTGTACATGTAAACAAGACAAAGCTACATACAACATGGACAAGACAAAACACTAAACAGTGCAAACCTTGAAAACCTCACAGCGTTACAGCATTGAATACCTTATTCACCACAGACTCTTATATAGTATCACCTAATATTAACAAAAGTATTTGTATTGTTTTGATGTCTTTGTGTGATTGTGCAGTATGTACTGTACAGTAAGTAGTATAGTATATGATGTTTCTATATTGCATGTTGTCATATCAAGTCAACATTGCAGTGCCTTGTGTCATTCTGTTCCATAGTACACTGTGCCCTCCATGCTGCGTTACTCCCAATCACTTTGCTACACACAAATTAATTTCATGGATGCTTCTTTTGGAGATTGCCAATTATGACAAAAGTGTGTGTGTGTGTGTGTGTGTGTGTGTGTGTGTGTGTGTGTGTGTGTGTGTGTGTGTGTGTGTGTGTGTGTGTGTGTGTGTGTGTGTGTGTGTGTGTGTGTGTGTGTGTGTGTGTGTGTGTGTGTGTGTGTGTGTGTGTGTGTGTGTGTGTGTGTGAGAGAGAGAGAGAGAGACTAGACTGACTGATTGACTGACTCTGAGTGACTTTAGGAAATGCTGACACTGTTTGACTGGAGGATTTCAAAGTGTTTTTTGAGCAGTGCTAAGCACAATAAAGGGCTTTGTGTCTGTTTGTTTGTTTGGAGCACAAAATGGTTTGTAGTAAGGCTGCACAATATATCGTTATCGAGGTATGAACATGCGCAACATCAGTATCGCAAAAAGCAATCATATTGACATATCGTCAATATATTGATATATTGTGAGTGAGTTGTTGCAACACTTATAGAATATGACATTTTAACAGTAATATCGTATTTCGTATCGTGCAGCCCTAGTTTGTAGGATGAACTATTGACCCCTGCAGATCATTGGGGTCATTCACACTGAGTAACGCACAGAAAATATTAGTACAGTACTCAAGTACTGTACATGTACCACACTAGTCACTACTGTCCACCACTGGTCCACCGACTAATTGGAGCATGTTTATTTCTTTTTTTCTTTTCTTGTCCACAGCTGATTACTCACAGAGAACCCTTACATGCATTTCACACCACATTAAACACACACACCACATGAGGTAGACAACATGCTTACTTCCCTCACATGCACACCATAGACGAATAAACAAATGCCTGTCTGCCCACTGCATAATTGTAGCCTCTATACACGTGTGCACAATACACTATTAAAACACACACACACACACACACACACACACACACACACACACACACACACACACACACACACACACACACACTGAAATAATTCACATTTCCAATCCAATTGTCCTTAGCCCTGCACATGTATGCTGGATATGTAAACATCCAGCATGTGGAAAGCAATGGGATCAATCGATTGCAAATCTGATTAAGAATATGCAATGGGTGCAATGTCGTAGTGAATATATTCATGTGCACACACGCACACGCACACACACGCACACACACACACACACACACACACACACACACACACACACACACACACACACACACACACACACACACACACTGGCATGGCCTTCATAATATTTTCAGGGAAGCTGTGTCATGATGCATAAACGTAAACATAAATGTGTAATAGTCTAATGTCAAAATGACAAACCTCATAGAGTCCACATGGTATGTATAAAATATTGCATATATTATTGACACATTGATGAAGGTCAAAATCCTGATGACTGCTGTGAAACGGCAAAATTATACTTGCAAATTCTGACAGTTTTCATGGTTTTATACATGCAATGTATGCTGATGCCTTGCTTATTCCTTGTTTACATGATGCTTGGGTTAAAGTATGGTAATTAAACCATACTGTTTTATTATTTTTTTAATCCCAGTAGAGTTGTTATTTGTTGATAACACTTTCTTGACAAGGCACTCTCACTGCATGCGTTCCATTTATGCATCAAACAACAAATCATGTCAGTGTTCATGATCAGACAACAGCGTCTAATCCCTCTCAACCCCAATGTGAGTTTCTAAATATAGGAGACATCATCCTATCACAGATGTTGCATGCAGCTCGTCACTTGATACTTCAAGCCATCAGTAGTGCTTGTGAACTGTGAAGTGCTTTAATGAAATGAACACTCCCACAATAGACCAGTGTTTTTTCATTTTGATCATGATTACACTTGAGAGGACATTCTCATCTGGTCTGAAATGCGCATATGTTTATTTGAAGTGCGCACAGACTACAACAGCCTGAAACGTGAAGTGGTTCTCTGCATAGTACAGAGAACAACAAAAGAGTATGTGTGTCATCTATACATTTTTTTGCGGGGGGAACTATTTTTGTCATGGGTTTTCACAAATAAACTAAACAAAGTCAATGTGTATAGCAGGTCTTATAGCCTAGTATAAGCAACAAAAAAAAAGCTGTTGAAATCTTACAATAAATGCACAAAATATAAGTACGTATGTCCAGCCGTCTGTAGTTCACACACCTCGATAACCGTCCATCCGACTTCAACCTCGGCGCACGCGTCACAGTATGAGTTGAGAATCCTGGCGTCGAGTCGGTCAGATAGGCGGCTGACAAGAACCACTATCTGACCGATGCGCCCGCATAGAACACAGTGTCTTCAAAGTACTATGCAAATTAGCACAATACTGTTGGGAGGTCATCCACTCACCCACCGCTGTCTGCCACCATGGAGACTGTGGGTTTGAATCCTCTGTGGTGTCTCTGGCTTGGCCGAGTGTCCATACGAACACAATTGGCTATGTTCATAGAAGTGAAGCCAGCTGCACCTATATCAGGCATGGGGTGTTGAATACAACATCCTCCCCATCGGGGCTCCTCGCTGGCAGGTGAGCTGGTAGGGATAAGGGCCCTCATTTATCAATTGAGTGTAAAATCTGCTCCAAATTCGAGTGTAGGTTTTGTAATACACCCACGTCGCCACAGCATTTATAAAGTGATCGCAAACAGCTGATCCTTCCTTAATTTCGTTCCGACGTTAATAAATGTGACGGCTGAAATCTATCTGGCACGCCCTATGAAATCAAGCCTCGCCCTCGTTTTTGCGACATGAACAACTGTAGTACGACCTTGGAAAAATGCTCGCCTCACCCCCCCCCCCACCCCCCCCACCCTCTCATACACACACACACGCACGCACGCACACGCGCATGCACGCACAAATCGCAACTGTCACTGTGTGTCACCGGCGTATAGGGTCCATTGGGCCACGGGCCGTGGCCAGTCAGTTTAGCAAATTTCTGGTTAGTAAACCACAGCATGCAAACCGCCTTTGTTTTAAATGGTCCCCCAAACCGTTCACACTTCACACCTATCGGGTGGGGATGTGCTTCAGGCTAGAATTGCGTGGGACGACGACGCAGATTTATTTATTTCCCCCAGATGGTCTAACAATGTCATGATTTGACCAATGTATTACCAATCTCGTACACCATTGCTCACGAAAGCAAGATCCTTGACCCAATTACAGCCACTGCATCTATAGCTTTTAATTAAAGTAAAAGTAGTCTGAAGGGAAAAAAACTGTTCTGTTTGTCAAGTCTCAATTCAGTGTGGAGATTACCCGGCGGTGTTGCTGCCCCTCCCCTCCCTCCCTCCCTCCCGGCTCATGGCTCTTTACGGGCCGACGGCACACAGACAGCAGCCTCTCCGCTGACCGTGTCAGTGTAGACAGTGTTGCTGCAGGAGTGTGAATGAACCGTGCAGGCTGCGGCGTGCGGTCACTGGAACAAAGCCACTGTATTAGCATTTGAAGGATGCATGAGTTCAAGTCCGTTGCTCTCCCCATGTCCCCCATATATGGGGACTAGGTTGGTGGAGGGTGTGTAGAGCCCAGGATCACATTAGATGATTGACACAGGGGTGAAAAATGGGTTACAAAATCGTGGGATAAAAAAAATATATATATAAAAAAAAGAAAAACAGGTCAGGACAAAGTGTACGACAGCTCCCGACCGTGATTTTTGTCCTGGCACACGTTCAAGTTCAAGGTTTTGTGGAAATCATAAATGCGTGCACCCATATTTTGGCGTACGCCGAGTTGATAAATGAGGGCCAAGGTGTAGGAATTGGCAGAACGACTACATTGGGAGAAAAAGAGGGGCAATAATTAGCTACTCTTGTTGGAGGTCTGCCTCCAACATAGATTATTTGCGTTCTGTGCATACTGGAACGTTTCAGGCTGCCGTTGTCTGTGCTCACATACAGTATGACCTTTCAAATGTGACGAGAGATCCATAACCACTTAAACCCGATTGGCTGGAGTCCCCCAGGGCTCTATCCTTGGCACACTTCCTCACCCTCTCTACACCAATTGTCTGCAAGAATGTTCCCCAACAATTGATGGGGTTCATGTTTAAAATCCTTTTCAGGCTTAATCTTTTGTCATTACGTCTTCTACCGGTATGTGTGTACTAATGAGATGATTTATGACCAGGATTTATATGGGAGGTAACAAAGAAGCTTATCTCTGGTAGTTTGCATGAGGAAAAATAAATGTTTCAGATAGACGTCATTTTAAAATCTATGTCTGTTTTGTTCAGTTGATAAGCCTCTCTTATTGATTTATTCTGTTTAAAATACACTGCTCTGTGTAATGATTAAGATGACACATTATCGTCTCTTTTCATTTATCTCAGAACAAGCAACTAATGGTATTATTCTGTTTCTCTCTCCTTCTCTCTATATCTCCCTTCCAACTATCTTCCATGATGCCTCTCTTGTGGTTCTCTAATGAAGGTAAGTGCCATGTGTATAAATCCCTGCTTTGTCAATTATTTGGTGACAGTGGCATCACTGTGTCAGATGAGAGCGCATCATAATTACACACGTCCCCTACTGATTAGCAGTGCCACCTGTAACACTGAGATGTATATTATTCACAAAAGAATACAACTGACAGGAAATCACTTTAATTGTCAAGGATTCTACCTGCAATTCTGTGGGGGCCCGCATGGACACTTTGGTCCGAAGATGTTAGAAGGGTTATTGTTTGCTCCCATGACAGAAAGACATTTTGTGTGATGTGGCAGCCATTTTGATTTAGCTGACATCAGGTTTGGCATTACGTATGGTCGCTGTGGATCAAATTTTATTTACTTAATAATTAAATTAAACGATAAGTCTTTAAGAAGACTTATCTGGATGACAATCTTCAGCTGGATGGATAAACAAGCAAGTATTGGTCACTGTTTTATAGAGACAAAACAACACCAAATCCCATGTAGTGCAGACAGGAACAAAAGTTAATCAGCTAATAAGCTAATTTACATTTTTATTCATGTTAGTTTATTGCCACAGAGGAATATTGTTGTGACAACCCGACTGCACACAGCAGGAGTCCCACATGATCAAGGTATTGCTGCAACGGATTTCTTTTTTAGTGCTGTTAGCGACCAGAGCACTGCTGAACATCACTTTCCAGCCCTGATGGGTCATTGATTGATTGATTGATTGATTGAAGTATTTAACAGATTGGAGAATTACAGTACATTTCAAGCACAACTCATACAAAAAACTGTTAACTGGACGACACCATAAAGCTACACTTGTTTACAATAGGGTCCACCATGTTCAATTCATCATAACATTTAGAGCCGTACAAATATACACTTCTATAGCCAAAGACAGGAAATCATCATAGAGGAGGTAAAAAGGAAAAACACAGGTGCCCTTTGAGAGCGGTTTTGAAGGCAAAGCTTTTGAAGGTACATGCAGTATCCCCTCGTTCTCTCTTCCTCTCAATGGTTGAGAGTAGGGAAGTGACTACAGGCCAAAAGATGCGCTTGGGTGTCTTTTAGTGTGTTTGTGTGTTTTGAATCTTGAATCTTGAATTTGATTGATTGAATTATTTTTTAACACAATTATTAACAAGTGTGCCTACAGACTGTTACTGTGTGTTCTGTACATTTTCAAATTATAATTATTATAACAACTATAAAATGCTGAGTGAAACAGGGTGAGTGCAGCTCTTGTCAAAATAGTATATCGGTAGATTAATACAGTAGCTATGGAGGCAATATGGCAAACAACCGGCACTAATTAAACATTTTACTGACAACATTGGGAAACAATTAGCAAAATAGGACCAAATGGCCACAATCCAGAGCCCTGCTTCTGTTTTGTGTAATATTCTGAAAGCTTGGCTATAGTCTGTTCCGTTCATGGGCCATAACTCGTTTCAATTTAAGAAGTCGTCCTGGCTGTGGGATAATGGAAATGCATTTATTTTTGTGTTGAATTGTGTCAGGAAAGCAGTTTTTGCACACAACATGAGGGGCAGATTGTCACACATTCATGTTGGACTCAGTCAGTAAGTGAAAGGCATCGTCTATTATAGGCCAGGGTCCGATGTAAATATTACTCATTGAACATGCCAACAGGCATTGTGTCACACAAGCAACACCAATGCTTACTATGTGTGCACTATTAATTAATCACACAGTCCATTATAGTCATATTCATTACAGCTTATTGTACATGAAAATCCCCTTAACATCAGAGCCAAGCTTAAAAGCAGGGGGGCACTTAGCTTAGAAGTTGTTACTTCTGTTCTTTTGGCTTGATGAGAGCCGTTGAGACAGTAACCCTTGAGGCTCTGAAAGATAAAATGCATCAAGAAACGATCCCATTGTTTTTAATGGCTGTGGACAGACTGGAGGCGTCAAGTGGGTGCATCAAAAATCTGTTGACCTTGCCTTTCAGAACTCTGTTCTATTTTAGTATCATTTCGAGGCACAGGCCTCCAAACACAATGTAATGTCTATATTGCACTCGGCATTGACTAGTTGTAGTGTCGACAAAAGTAGAATTTCCGCCTGTAATGACATGCCCAAAATATAGGGATGCCAAGTTGCAAGTGGTTAAGTCTGGGTTATTTTAACCCATACACAGGGTTTTTTTCAGACATTATGGAGCAGTCACTTTCGTTCTTTGCTGCGGTCAACAGTTTGCTATTGTCAACAAAGAGGAGAGATTATGTTTTTTGTGTCCGTCCGTCTGTCCGTACGTCCGTCCGTGCACAGCTAGTCTTGCAAACTGCTGGACAATTTAGCATACAGTATACCCTCCCAGTACTCAAAGAACCCCATGTTTTGATGCTGGTGATATAACAGGTCCAAAACATACAAATCGAGTATTGTGATCAGGTGATCAATCATTCAGATGTTTGGCTTCCGAAGTTTGCAGGAGGTGCCCATTTTACAAACACTTTCTGCAATCATGAACAGTGTAACAGTGTATTTAAACTTCCCCAAAAGAGAGTAGCTGGTCCTCAATATGCCCATGGCAGAATAAAAGAGAGCTCATTAGAAATCAGTAGAAAGTATGTCAGAAAGTGGGTTATGACCTGAAATGTCACTACAGTATATCTGGAGTGTTGTCAACCGAAACCTACTGATACTGTCCTGTGAATACTGCTCCAATAATACAATATTAAAAGACTACTGATGTGAAAGAAACTACTGATGTTTTATGACAGTCTTTCTTTTTCTTTTTAACTTTCTTTAATTATTTTCATTTGAGATAACTGAGGTCAGGGAGAGGTGAGACTTGACATGAGTCTGATTTAAAATGACGTCTTCGTGACTCACGAGGAGCACAATAGTAAGAGCCCAAACTGGCTGTGCCACAGGCACCCAAGTATTTTTTTAAATGATGCACGCATGCACGCACGCACGCACGCACGCACGCACGCACGCACGCACGCACGCGCGCACACACACACACACACACACACACACACACACACACACACACACACACACACACACACACACACACACACACACACACACACACACACACACACACTCATTTCACATCTGCCTGTCTCACTTTGACTCATGATTGGTCCTGCTGTGTTCACCTCTCCCTGTTCTCCGCCGACCCGGTGTCGGTGTGTCTTTCTTCTCTCTCTCTGTCTGTGGTCAGCATAGGTCTCTCTCTGGTCTCCACCTTTCTTTTGTCTCATCTCTTTGTTTCTCTTGTCCTTACTTACTGTCAAGACTTCCTTTGATACAGCTTTGGCCCCTTTCTCCCTCCTGTCCTTAATTCTCTCTCTCTCTCTCTCTCTCTCTCTCTCTCTCTCTCTCTCTCTCTATATATATATATATATATATATATCTATCTCTCTCTCTCTCTCTCTCTCTCTCGCACTCATTTGTGTGCACACCTTCGTGTGTGCATGCATGCGTGTCTTTTATCCAAGCAGATCCAAGCAAATCAAGCTGTCTTGAATTATTGTGAATACTATTAGTATTCAGGTTTTTTGACACACATCTCAGGTGCTTCTTGCTATAGGCTTTCTTCATACACTAAACTTCACCCTGTATTCAGAAACACACAGACAGCACATTGCTAGTTCTTTACTATTTTAAACACTATTTTAACCACAGCCGCGAAAATAGCCAATCTACAAGCTCACATTGTGTCACAATGTGATTTGGTGTCGAGGAAAGAAGGAGAGAGACTTGTCCCATAGCATAGAAAACCCCAGTCAACTAAGTATACAGGGCATAGAGCATAACCTTTCATGTATGTTCTAAATGTAGATCTGATATAACTGTATGTGATATGGTTAATTTTGACTGGGAATACAAATAACAGATAGTATATAACAGTATAGATAACATTATAATAGCATCTTGACATTCCCCAAGTTATCTTCTGAATTGTAAATCTGTTTGGGACTAGATTGGGAGTAGATTGCGTTAACGTTTTGATAAGTGAAATCTGACAAATCCCCGTCACATTGGTTCCCCTTCATGGAAAATGCATGACTCAACTGTACTGTACTCAATCTGTACCTACTACAAGTCAGGCCTTTATTTTCTTATTCTCACATTTCATATACCAGTCTTCCTTTATTCATGATTACTTTTGTTTTGTTTCATTTGAGCTGCACTATTCCTGACTTGATATGCTTTGGGAGAGTTTTTTTTAATTGATTGAATGTCTGTACATAATGCCCTTCAACTTCAAATTAATTTGCTTATTTTGTGCTATGATAGGCAGGATATGAAGAACAATCACAAACACAATGATCTTTCAATCATGTGCACAGCCACAAATAATACACAACACCCTCTCTCTCTAGGTCGTCCTCAGACGAGCCCTCCATCGTCGTTTCCAGTCATCCCGGTTCTCCATACATCTGGCCAGTTCGTTGGTACTTTGTGCTCCTGCGTCGTTCTTGAGTACATCCACGTATGTTAGCGTTGGACGTCCTCGTGATCGGTGCCCGTGTGTTGGTTCCCACAGCACTAGTTTACTGGCTGGCAGCTCTTGGTGTCTTTGGCAGTGTCCTGCTAGTCTCATTCTCCTGGCTGCTATTTTCTGGGTCACCCTTGGCATTCCATCATACAGAGTTGTGTTTGTAACATGTGTGCTCTTATTGATGTTGAGTACTGCCCGCAACATTCTGGTGTAGCACCCATCGAGAGACTTCTGCAGGGTTGGCTTCAAGGTCCAGCATTCACTGCCATATAGGAGAACGGACTCTACTGTTGCGTAGAAGAAGCTTAGTTTGGTTTGACGGGGGAGGTTGGAGTTCCATACACTGGCCATGCCGTTTAGGGCCCTCCATGCATGGGCCTTCCTACCCTCGCATAACAGGAATCGAGCAACTCTGTGCTTAAATCATATTAAGAATACATCACATTGCAGAGCTATTTAGTTCATCTAATTAGCTGTCGTAATAAAGTAAGATGTATTATTTATTGGCATACTGCCATTTGAAGTGCAGGGTGATGCATTTCTATCCTGTTCACTGACTCATCATGGCTCAACAGACCTGTTTTCATTTGTTTATCAAAGTTCTACACCCGTATTTATATATATTTTACGTGCAGCATGAACGTGCTAGTGTAGCCTATATGAGTGGTTTATAATTAATTGCACTAAATTGCCTTAATATAAATTAATACTCTTAAGCATTAGAATAAGTACAGTACTAATTTTAATGGCACTGCTACGCTGTTGAATTTGCTGCTTCTTTTCTTGGTGATTTCCATCACTCCATTATAATCAGTTAGTGATGAATGCCTCATCACTTCTGGCTGAACCTGCCTCCAAATCAGTAACATCTTATACGTTTCTGTCTGAAAAGAAACCTTGTACTGTACTGTACTGTACTGTACTGTATGTACAAGGAAATTGAAAAAAGAACACATGTTCCAATGGTTCCAAATTTCTTGTTAATACTTTATTAAAATATGTCTAGAACCCACAGAGAACACAATCACTTTCAACCTGGAATCCCCATGTTGTGCACCTCATTATAGGTTCAAAATTCAAAGCAAAGCGCAAATTGCAGATCCACAAGCTTACTACATGTTGCATTATGTTACATGTTGTGCAACACGACACGAGTTAGATCTGCTATATTTGGCAAAGCGATGCGCTAGAGTGAAAAAAAGGAGCAGACCTTAAGGAGGCCTGGGGGACCCAGGTCAACAATAACGTACATGGGGTTTAAGTGGTTATAAGAGAAGTGCCAGTAACGTTTAATAACAGGAAGCCATTACACCCATCTATTGTAGACCTGCACGTGTGTGTGAGGAAGGATACACAAGCATTTCTGTAGTATTGAAAGTACCCAGAGCAAGATAGTCATCCTCAAATGGAAGACGTTTTGAACAACCAATAGTTTTAATAGATCTGCACTAACCAGCCAAACTGAGTAATTAAGGGGCGAAGGTCTTTGGTCAGACGGGTAACTAACTGGATCTTACTATGAGATCCTATTTAGAGATTAGAAACCTTACAATAGGACAAGCATCAGTGCAGCACTCCACCACTCAGGCACGCCACTACTCATTGCAGAGAGTGGCCAGATGAAAGCCTTTCCTCACTGAAAGCCACGTGACAGGCAGCCTGCTGAGGGTTTGCTGAAAGAAACACACCTGAACATCTCTTAGACATTCAGAAGCAAAAGGAGATTTATCTATTTGACTACATGTCCCAATGGCATTTACTGTATGTAGTAAACCAGGCACTGAGAATCAGCTCATTAAAAGACTAACATGGCGCCTGCATGGTGACATCATCGTGCTGCACTGCTGTGGGGATGTTTTTCTGACTGCAACATAATCAGATAGTCAGAAGATAGTCAGGATAGAGGGAAAGATGGATGCAGAAAGAACATAGACCTTTTCTAGAGTGCTCTGGAACACAAGGTTGTTTATTATTATCTATTGTTTTACCCAAAGCATGCAACGTTGTAAACACAGGAGTGCCTTCACTCTGTCAAAGACCTGGAATGACAAAGCTATAGAGCTTTGGGTTGGTTGCAATGTAGTGCAATGTTAGCTCATGTAGATCTGCTATTTTGGTAAATGGTAAATGGTGTCTTTATCCAAGGCGCTTTACATACAGTAGATTGTGAACCCATTCATTCACACACACATTCATACACCGATGGCGGCAGAAACCATGCAAGGCACCAACCAGCACTCCATTCCAATAAAGTTAGTTCCATACTCCCTTTTCCCGGCTTCTTCCGTGTTCAGGTGCTTTCATTCAGGCCCTTTCGCATGCACAGTAGTGACCTTTATTTGAACTACCTCTGTGCGCAAGCCCGTGAGTCAAGCCTGTTTTTGCTCGTTTCATGTAATGGGAGCCAGCTGTGGTCAAGCTGCACTACTAGTCCGCCATCAGGGGGATAAGTGCTCAAAAGATTCCCTCCTGGTTCTTGAGGCTTGGTCCCAAACTGAACCCAATAAGTATCTCTGGAAATGTCTGTCAACTAAACTGACGCTCCCCATCCAACCGAGCAGAGCTTGAACAATTCTGCCAAAAAAGAATGGGAGAAATGTCCAAAAGAATGGCATGCCAAGCTTTTAGGATCATTCCCAAGAAGACTTGAGGCTGACATTGCTGCCAAAGGTGATTTAACCAAGTACTGAGTGAAGGGTCTAAATTATGGCTTTTCATTATGCCCATTTTTTAACATAAAAATCTAGAGCGACATAGGGCCTACTAGACACACACACACACAGACACACGCACGCACGCACAAACACGCACACGCATGCACGCACACGCACACACAGTCTCACACACACACACACACACACACACACACACACACACACACACACACACACACACACTCTCCCTTTGGCCCCCTCTGGCAGAAGGGACTGTTTATACCCACTCGAGTTTACTGCTCGGGACGTCGCCTCAGGGTATTTTAACTTTTAGCCAATTGCAGCGCGAGGCTATGACGGTGTGTTCAACCCAGCAGTATTATAACGCGATGCGATTGCAATGTATAATATATATCCCCTATATCACATTGTTCATGTGAAATAGTATGTTTATGATTGTGTATTGAAATAATGAGAATCGCTATGTATAGCGCATGGTCTGGGTGCTGTGAAAACAGCAAGCACTCCTCATAACTCGGAGGATCCTACAGAAGTCAGAACGTTGGACCCCATAAAATGTCCTGGTTACATCAATATCATTCATGTGGAGTGGGTTGTATGTGCTTATTTGTTGAAATTGTGGAATTCGCTATAGTGAGTGATAGTATCATGTCACCACTGCGGCGACCGTGGCTGCCTGCCGGCTTGAAGCATGCATTCAACCCGTGCAAGTCGTTCCACCATGCTATGAAAATGAATTCTCGCCAAAGGTGACAGCCGTCGCCATGGACAAAGTAGTTCACATGAACGATGCTGTAGTGGCTGGGGCATTTGAGGGGCAATATATGTTTTATATGCACGATTACAAATAAAAGAGAATGTATATGTTGAGAGCCAGTGAGTCTCTACCTCCGCTACTAATGGGACTCGTGTCAGTCGTGTGATATTGCGATTATGCTACAGTTACCCTTAAAAAAACATGTCAACTCATTGACATGTTTGTAACTAAGATATCAATAGAAATTCATATTTCTTTAATGTCATATTTAGCCATACGAGCACAAATATCCATAGCGTCCCTCCCAGCAGCAACAACAATCCCATAGCCTGAAGTGACCTGGCTCAGCCAATGGAATGACAGGGGTGGGGGGGTGGGGGTGGAGCTATTTGAATTCTGTGTACAAACACCGAAACTTGTCTATATCACCTTTAAAGGTCTTTAAATAAATCCTTTTTGAAAGATCTATGGGACAAATTAATGGTGCCCTCGTCGTTCTCAAAGGAGGCGGGACTGCAACGCTCTATTATGTCCCAGAAGACAAAGCTAACCAGAGGTATCAGGCCTGAGGAAACAAAAACAACAAGCGGATTTCTACACTTTCTTTGAATCGGATTATGCTTATGAATTATGGATACCACATCTTTTCTAGGGAGTCCAGCTGTGATTGGCCAGTCGACGCTGTGATTGACAGTTCTTGTTTTTGCAACTATGCCTAAACTTAACCTTAACCTCAGTAAAACTATACCTAATCCTAACCATAACCTTGGTAAAACTACGCCTAAACCTTACCTTAACTCTAACCTCAGTAAAACTATTCCTGCCAGGGAGCCATGTGAGACACATAAGGCGGGTCTAAGGTGTGTGTGTGTGTGTGTGTGTGTGTGTGTGTGTGTGTGTGTGTGTGTGTGTGTGTGTGTGTGTGTGTGTGTGTGTGTGTGTGTGTGTGTGTGTGTGTGTGTGTGTGTGTGTGTGTGTGTGTGTGTGTGTGTGTGTGTGTGTGTGTGTGTGTGTAATAATATTATAACTTATTTCTCTACAGTTGAATTATCATTGCCAACAGTTCTAAGGCTGACTGTGTTATCCTCTGGTATACACTTCAAAATGGAGTTCAAACCGAAAAGCAAGGAAATTCTGGCATCAGTCAGCATGTTTCAGGGCTGGTTTTACAGGTTTGTTTGAGAAGTCTTGAGGCATGACACAGCAAAATGCAAAGTACCCCCCCCCAGCGATTAAAGTGTGTGTGTGTGTGTGTGTGTGTGTGTGTGTGTGTGTGTGTGTGTGTGTGTGTGTGTGTGTGTGTGTGTGTGTGTGTGTGTGTGTGTGTGTGTGTGTGTGTGTGTGTGTGTGTGTGTGTGTGTGTGTGTGTGCGCGCGTACGTGGATTGAATATATGCTCATGGGCTACATACTTTAGGCACATCTGGTTACCAATAGATTGGAAGTAGACTTTTTTTTTCTTTTTACCTGTGTGACTATGTATCAAGTTTTAAGTGTTGTTTATCAGTGTCCCAGACTGGTTGGTGTTCATAAATCGCACGCACGCACGCACGCACGCACGCACACACACACACACACACACACACACACACGCAAAACTAATTAACAATTATGCGTCATTCTGTAGTCATATAATCCATGAAGCAAATGCAATGTTGTTGACTTGAGGGTGGATAATAGGGACGCTTCAGCAAGCAATTAGTTCCAGTGTCTTCACCTTGGTAAGGCATTTTAAATCTGAGGATACGTAAAGCAGTTCAGAAGAAAAGCAACAGGATCTTTGACAGAACATTGCACAGTAATGCACTAGATATATTTTAAATGGCAGAGGCAAAATAATTACCAGAAAGCCATTGAAAATTACCTTGGAAACGGTTATTATTTTCCCTTCCCTCACTCTACTATTTTCACACATGACATAACCAGGCTTTTGTGGATGCACCTCAGACAGTTTAAAAGTGTCTTGCTTCAGTACATACATCTGTGCATATTGCCCATGTAAAGTGTGCGCATGTAACCAAATGGACAGTTATGGATCATTTTGGTTACTTCTGTAAACTCTTTGTTTACCGTGTACTGTAGTCTCAACACTCAATCATAAAATATTTCACAGAGAAGGCAAGATGACAGAGCGGTATCCACAAACAAACTAAACCGCAACTTGTTTTTACTTGCACCATTTTGCATCATCATCAAATTAATTCAAGCTATTAAAATGCATATCCGGAGGGGCACAAAATAGGAAGACAAAACAGAAAGGCAACGGGGGAAAGAGTACAGGGAAAGAGTACAATGATGACACCTGGTAGAAAACAAAACGGAACATTTACAACACGTTTTACAGATTTTATCGGCATACAAAAGGAGTTGACGTAATGCGGCAAATGCCCTGAGAGGTGACATAATGGACCATGACATGTAACAGAGGTTCCCTTAAGACGTGCAGAACACAAGTTTTGACAGTCTCGCCTTGGCCCACACTGCAGTAATTCCACAAAGTTGGACTTAGGGTAGCACGAGGTCTGCAAAAGCTTTCACTCAGCAGAAAAGTTGTGCCCGGTCACACCAGGTTAGGTGTTGAGATTTAAACGACAAAATGCTGAATGTGCATGTTGGCCACATTGGGTTGTGTAAAAATAGCACACACTCACATGAGCGCACACACACACACACACACACACACACACACACACACACACACACACACACACACACACACCTTCAAGCACATATGAATGAAACCCATATGCTGCCACCTGCTGGACGCAGAGCCAACCGCAGCCTGCCGAGCCATTTTCAATGTAGCACACGCTGGACTGATATCCTGTTTGGGCGTCCATCTTTAATGCTAAATAAATAGCATCAATGCTAGCGAGCTAAAATGAAGCCATCCTTGCTCTAGAAAGCGCCAATGTTTCCATCTAGACCACCGGATAATCAGCAGAGAGCTCCGTAGATTTCGAGTTATTCAGCTTTTTAGTGAGCCTGTATAATGGGAGGTGGACGGCAGTGCGGTTGTGCAATCCGGTCTAGGATCGCTAAAGAAAGAAAGGCCACACCAAAAAAAGAATTCAATAAAATAAATCAGCGATCTGGTTTGATATCAATAATAAAGCTTATCAGACGGAACATTACGCCAGAAGCAGTTGCTAGTTGGATTCCTTTTGACGGAACGTTCCACCAGGAGCAGTTAATTTGTTAAGCATCAGGAGATATAAACCTTCAACAGCAGGTATTGAATTATGCAATAAACGACGGGAAAACATGCACATACTCATTCTCGCACGCACGCACGCACGCACGCAGAGAGAGAATCCTGCCCACAGCTGATTTTTGGGGTCTGGGGGGCATGAGGCTGGCATAAGGCCTGCTGTGCCTGTCAGAACCAATCACAGAGCTCAGTTGAGAGCTGGCATTTACAGCTGATTTGCCAGGACCATAGTGCCCACGGGGCTCGGCCAATAATAAGCCTACACCTGTGGTGATAGATCACCTGTGACACAGCTGGCAGTATGGGGCGAGACATGGCCACCGGCATGCTCCAGGAAAAAGATGACCAGACACAGAGAGAGAGAGAGGGGAGAGAGAGAGCATCCCTATTCTGGGGGGAACCTTCAGCAAAAGTCACATTGCAACAAATTGTGAGCTTGTAGCTATTTTCAGTGAAGAGATTTCTAATACTATAGACTAGAGCAGTGATACTCAACCTCAGGCCCGCGGGCCTGACCATTATGACTGGCCCACCAATGAAAATCAAAAAAAAAGAAGAAAAAAAAATCTGGAAAATGAAATAAAAATAAATAAATCTGAATGAAGTTATCTTTAATTACATTATTATAAGTAATACTATTAGAGTTGTACTATTACTCGAACGAAAATAAAAAACGGGGGGGGAGATGCAATGCAAATGAAAGACATATACTGTGTATCCCTATTCCCTGACATAATTTTATAGCTAAACGGACAGAATTCTATTTTATTTGAATGATGAAACCCAGCTGCCATTAATAGTTGGAAATGGAAATGGAAATTGCGGAAATTGCGGAAATTGCGGAAATTTTAATTGCGGAAATTGCGGAAATGGTGGAAATGGAAATTGCGGAAATTGCGGAAATGCGGAAATGGAAATTGCGGAAATTGCGGAAATTGCGGAAATGGTGGAAATGGAAATTGCGGAAATTGCGGAAATGGAAATTGAGGAAATTGCGGAAATGGAAATTGCGGAAATTGCGGAAATGGTAATTGCGGAAATTGCGGAAATTGCTCTTCACTTATAGCTATCTATTTTCAGGTAGATTGTTTTATTTTACTCAGTCAGCCATATCACTACTCATTTTTTTTTCATGAAAAAGGTCATAGCTGGGTAATCTATTTTCAGGCAAATTGTGTTTATTGTATTTTATTTTACTCAGCCATAAAAATTTATTTTCTGTTAACCAACTTGCTGGCTGTCAGGCAGGCAGACAGCTACTCATAGACAGGCAGACAGACAGACAGCTACTCATGGAGAATTGGACAGGCAGGCAGTCAGACAGCTACTCATAGACAGGCAGACAGACAGCTACTCATGGAGAATTGGACAGGCAGGCAGACAGCTACTCATGGACAATTGGACAGGCAGGAAGGCAGACAGCTACTCATAGACAGACAGACAGCTACTCATGGACAATTGGACAGGCAGGAAGGCAGACAGCTACTCATAGACAGACAGACAGCTACTCATAGACAATTGGGCAGGCAGGCAGACAGCTACTCATAGACAGACAGACAGCTACTCATG
Source organism: Protomyctophum bolini (assembly GCF_963924005.1). Classification (NCBI taxonomy): domain Eukaryota; kingdom Metazoa; phylum Chordata; class Actinopteri; order Myctophiformes; family Myctophidae; genus Protomyctophum; species Protomyctophum bolini. The sequence goes on along the minus strand of NC_137867.1, from coordinate 20,766,633 downwards.
GACAATTGGACAGGCAGGAAGGCAGACAGCTACTCATAGACAGGCAGACAGACAGCTACTCATGGACAATTAGGCAGGCAGGCAGACAGCTACTCATAGACAGGCAGACAGACAGCTACTCATGGACAATTAGGCAGGCAGGCAGACAGCTACTCAGACAGGCAGACAGACAGCTACTCATGGACAATTGGACAGGCAGGCAGGCAGACAGACAGCTACTCATAGACAGGCAGGCAGACAGCTACTCATAGACAGGCAGACAGTAAGACAGCTACTCATTGACAGACAGACAAATAACTACTCATGGACAGACAGACAGGCAGGCAGGCAGGCAGGCAGGCAAAGAGCTACTCATGTTATGTTATTATAACAGCTACTCATGTTATGTGCAATAATTTGTGCAGTTATGGAAACAGCTCTTTGTGTTTATGCAAGAAAATGTAACACATTTATTTATTTACATATTGTGTGCATGCACATTGTACTTTGATACATTTTGCGAAAATAAAGCAATTGAAAGAGAGAAGTTATCAAGTATCATTAATGTCGTAATTTTATCTACTGGCCCCTTGCCATTTTTGTAATGTGGCCCACAGGTAAATCTATTTGAGTATCCCTGGACTAGAGCGTTTCAATGGCTAAGCGAGATGTACTACAACATCTGTGCTCGTGGTTACAGCTGGTCCTGGTCTCAAAGGCCCTGTCCAGAGTTCAACAGCCGACGCCGGTCAAATAAGTATTAGTTCAGGGAAGTACAGAGTAGAGGGCAGCACGGGTCCACCTGGACCCGAATACCCGAGATCCGACCCGAGAACCGAGCCGGGTCGGGTGCAAAATATTGATGTGCCGTCGGGGAATGGGTCGGTTCCATTTCAAAGCTGCGGGTCTCTTTCGGGCATCTGAAATGCAGAATACCGTGCAGGACCCGAGCTTTATTATATTAAACCTTTCAACTTTAAAAATAGGTTTTGAAAATAGACATATTATGGTTATGCGTGCGTTCATCTGCGTTGTAATTATGTTCTAACTAAAATACACGCCTCGAGCATTTGGACGATTGCACGATTACAGCGTCCAATCTCCTAAAGGGAAGTCAGATGTCTGGAACAGTTTTGTTGTCATTGTCGACACGGACGGTAACAATGTTGGTGCTGCTAAATGCACAAAGTGTGACTCACTGCTTACTTACGACATGTAGAAGACGGGAACATCTTCACTGAAGAAACACCTGACTGGGAAGGCTGTGCAAACTGTACTTATTGCGAGCTTGTATATCGGCTATTTTCAGTGCTCCTTTGTAGAGGCGGGGGTGATGCTGACGTTCAGTGTTCAGTCTCATAATCACAGTCACGGTGAAAATAAGCATAATATAGGATTGGACACACCACGGGTGTAACAGGTCTTTCGGACCGGGTAGGTTTATTTCGGATCGGATCCTGTTTTTATCGGCTCTGGATCGGACCGGGTCCAATTCTTTCGGGTCCATTTCGAGTCGGGCGCGGCAAATTATAATGTTGCTCGGTTCCATATCGGTTCGGTTCTGATAGCACCGGGTCCGTTTCGGGCCGGGTCCAATTTTATGGACCTGTGCTGTGCTCTAGTACAGAGTGTTAAGTGGGTAAACGAGATGTAGATGCATTTGTGCCTGGTTGGTGAATACTGTTACACAAGATGTAGATGCATTTGTGCCTGGTTGGTGGATACTGTTACACAAGATGTAGATGCATTTGTGCCTGGTTGGTGGATACTGTTACACAAGATGTAGATGCATTTGTGCCTGGTTGGTGGATACTTTTACACAAGATGTAGATGCATTTGTGCCTGGTTGGTGGATACTTTTACACAAGATGTAGATGCATTTGTGCCTGGTTGGTGGATACTGTTACACAAGATGTAGATGCATTTGTGCCTGGTTGGTGGATACTGTTACACAAGATGTAGATGCATTTGTGCCTGGTTGGTGGATACTGTTACACAAGATGTACAGTAGATGCATTTGTGCCTGGTTGGTGGATACTGTTACACAAGAATGTAGATGCATTTGTGCCTGGTTGGTGGATACTGTTACACAAGATGAAGAAACACAGCATCTATATGCCTGTGGTCTGCAGCTGTTCTCAAAGTCCAGTCCAGAGGTCAAATGTAGCACCATTTTTTACCATGAATTCAAGAAGATTGTGTTACGAATTGTTCTAAAGTCTAGGGGTTTTACCGCCCGTAACATGTATGAAAGAACAACACCGCTCAAGTCATAAAAGAGTATCTGTTTTAATACTTCTCTTGCTCCGCCTGGCGTCGAACACCAGCTCTTTCGTCTTTTTAATGTTCAACAGTAGGTGGGCGGAGCAGAACCACCTACTGTTGAACATTAAAAAGACGAAAGAGCTGGTGTTGGACGCCAGGCGGAGCAAGAGGAGGACCCCAGCACCCATCACCATCCAGGGAGAGGAGGTAGAGATTGTTGACTCCTACAAGTTCCTGGGTGTCCACCTGAACAAAGAAAACACAGAGGCTGTCTACAAGAAGGGACAGAGCAGACTGTACCTCCTGAGGAGGCTCAAGTCCTTTGGTGTGTGTAGCAGGTTACTGGTGATGTTCTACCAGTCTGTTGTGGCCAGCGTGCTGTTCTATGCAGTGGTATGCTGGGGAGGGGGCATCAAGGCCGGTGAGCTCAACAGGCTCAACAAAATTATAAAGAAGGCCAGCTCTGTTGTTGGCCTCCGAATGGAGAGCCTGCAGTCAGTCGTGGAGAGGAGGATCGGGGTTAAACTGGACTCCATGCTGGCAAATCCCTCCCACCCCTTCCATGGTGTGCTGCGGGATAGGACGAGCACTTTCAGCCGTAGGCTCACACTCCCCCCGATGCGCACGGAACGCTACAGACTCTGGCATATATCCTTGGTTGTCCTGGTCTTGTGTGATTATGTCCATTTGTGTCTGTTTTTGTGTTTTTCTGTCTGTCCAGTAGTTTTTAGCTTCTATGCACTTTATGCTGTTGTAACACTTCAATTTCCCCTCGGGGATTAATAAAGTATATCTCATCTCATCTCATCTCATACTCAAGTCAAAATAAGTCACAATAAATACAAAGTGGCTCAAGTGCATAACGAATGGTAGAGCAGAATGGCTCTGTGAGCCCTGAATTACTGAATGAAGGAACAGTTGAATAACTTACATTACAGAATGGGGATGCACGGAACAAACCACACACCCTACTGATTTAGGCAAAACACATTTCTGTAGATTACTCGTACACATTTTATCCATATTCTGTATACACTATCTCCATAGTCATCTCACATGATTGGTCCCATTCGAACAAAATGGCACAAATCACAAACGAAGTGTGCAATTTCCATGAAATTATACACGCACATTTCCACTAGGCCGAGGACGACATGCCACAATTTTGTTTTCCAAATCAGCCTCATGGTGGTGCTATAACAGGGCAATTCCTGTTTTACCTATAACTGCATCGATCTGTATACAACTTGTATGTGCACTCCCTAGAGGCCATGGAAAACAAATTTCCCTGCATCCCTCCACATCTGCCGGTTATAGCGCCACCATGAGACCGATTTCTGGAAAACACATTGTTTATGTTAGTCGCACAGATTTCATCCAAATCTCACGCAAATCGGTACACATGATCTCTGTAGTCATGTGATCAAGACGAGTCTGTTGGATTTCTCAGATTCTACACTGATTGGCTAAGATTGCCTTCCAATGTTTTCAGGAGTAGCCCGTTTTGTACAACATGTATGAGGAATTCTGTCCTCAGAGATGCTATGAGTGATCTGGCTCTGCATTTCCTCAACAAAATGAAGACAATTGTTGCAAAAAACAAACATGTTTATATTACTTCTAAACATTTTGCCAAACATCACACACACTCCTGTCCTATCCTCCTGGTGGAGACTTGTGCCCAGAAGGGTACTTTTTCTAGTTCACTTTGGTTACCATGTAACCCCAGGGACGGATTAAAGTGAAAAAGGGCCCTGTGCACAAATCGCAAAGTTCAAAATAATTACGAAAACCTTTGACAATTACTGTTTTATATTATAAAACAGTTATATTATATTAAATTACTGTTTTATATTATAAAATAGTAATTTAATATGTGTTTCTTGCCTCTGTTATCGTCGTTGTTGAGTACACGAAGCGATCTGGAGAGCAGAGGAAATGTAAATGAAAAAACATCATTTATTGTTTCAACATCCTCAGGGCTGCAGCTGCCAGCATTGTTTACACATATGAATATCTGGGGAGAAGTTTTTAGTATAGCATTAACACTGATTTAAATACTGTAGGTGCAGTTTGAAATGAACATTGAAAGTTCTGAAAGTAGACTTTGCATCCAAGTCGAAGTCCCTGCCGTATGTACCCAGGAGCAGCAGTGTACACAGTAACATTGTATATGTATACAGTAATTGTATCCATCTGTAACTCTGAGAGTGTACAAACAGAACCAAGTGGACCCCCAAGGGTCCATTTTGTTCTATTTGTACAGTCTCCGAGCTAAATTAACTCTCAGGACCACCACTCAGACTGAAAAAGAGACAGACACAAGGCAGTGTAAGATATTGCAACTTGCAACTTGTGCCTATGCCAACATTGACTTGTTTAAATAGGTTCCTTCGTTTGGTTCTCTGTTGGACAGTCAGTAATATACTTATTTAAAAAAAAAAAGGCAAAGAGTCTAATTGAAATGTGCAGATAATGTAAGTTGACAACTAAATGAGATAGATAATTGTTTAATTTTCAGGCAGCCCACTAGCTCAATGAATGTAATTGCTAACTTGCTCTTGTAGAGTGCTCGTAGTGCGTTATATCCGAGGCTTCCATGGTTATTTAAGCAGATTTTTCTACATTTGTACTACATTGAATGTATGAAGGGACTGGTTATGTAAATGGCATAATAAGATGCATCTTCTTATATTAAAATTGGCTTATTAAAGGAGGACCAACCATATTTCTATGGTACATTTCAACAACAAAAAATAATCCACTGGAAACACTAAGAGGCATTTTATGTAATAAAACATAATAAACCCTCAGTAAAACACAATGGCAAACACAGTTCTTCAGCTTTGATTTAAAAGAGCAGAGAGACCTGCAATTTTCTACGAGTTGAAAGTATTTTTTGTTTTGTTTTGTTGTAATTTGGTTGTATTTGTATATATGTGTGTGTGTGTGTGTGTGTGTGTGTGTGTGTGTGTGTGTGTGTGTGGGCTGCATATGTGGTGCCTGAAAACTGAATGCTGCTTCTCCACATTTCGATGTGATTTTGTGTTCAGAAAGCAGACTTGTCCCAGGTGACCAGAGAGGTCGAGGTTTATGATGTATTGCTGCACAGCATCAGAAATATACTTTGACCCTAAACCCCCTGGACTTCATAAACCAACAGCAGAATTTTTAAATCAATGATTTGACAGGCGGGGCGCCAATATAAAGATCTGAAGACCGGAGAGATAGGCAAGTTAAGGCTAGTCCATTTGTATAGCATATTTCAAGTTCAACAACAAGGAAGTTCAAAGTGCTTTACATTAAGATATTGATTATTGATATGATCCACTTTCTTGGAATCACTAAGAACTTGAGCAGCAGCATTCTGAATCAATATCTGATTGAAGATAAATGCATGGGCACATCTTTCCAGGTCGAGCTAATACATTAAGTCCCTTAATCTTCAATATGTTCTTAAGGTGATAGAAGGCTGAATTTTGTGAGCTTGTAGATCTGCTATGGCTATGACAATGGCTTTCAACCATGAGCATTTTTTGCCCACTTTCACCATTAGTCTCAGGGCGGATTTAGACTATGGTCCTGGGTGCGCACTCAGGACCACTTGGTAGATGTTGTGGCTAGTGTGAATGCTGCGTACCGTTCCCCGGACTGGATCACCCAACTGTACCCGGGACTGCATGGTCCCGGGTACATTTGCATCCATACCAAAAGAAGGAAGTGGACATATTATATAATTTATATATTTTTATAATGGCACATTATAGGTTATACCTTCTCATAGTTCAACATGAATATAGTGTTTGGTAGCACGAACTGTGAAAAAACAAACAAAAAAACATGTAGGAGCGCTGCTGCTAAGGATTCGATTGTGACGTCACTGTTAACACACCGTAGTGTCACACATGGTAAGATCCTGCCCAATTCATCACCCGTTTGATGTGAGAATGTGTTGAGCATGGACTGATTCAGTGGCATGGGGAGACTAGGCTAGTTGAGCTAGTTGAGCTAGTTGAGACTGAGCTTTGAAATTCAAAGTGGCTTGTTGGGACATGATCTACTACAATTGTGGATACAACAAGTGGCGTTGAGTTGATGAAGAAGTGGATGTTGATATACTGTCCTGCTAAGTAGAGGAGTTGATGGATTGGGCTGGGGTATGTGGACTGGAGCAGGTGTGTATATGGATGCCAATGAGGGAGCTGGGGAAGTGAGAGGAGTGACACACACACACACACACACACACACACACACACACACACACACACACACACACACACACACACACACACACACACACACACACACACACACACACACACACACACACACACACACACACACACACACACACACACACACACACACACACACACACACACACACACACACACACACACACACACACACACACGGTGGGCGGTTTTGATCATAATGCCTGAGTGACCTGTTTTGAGCTTTGCTGCTGACACAATGTGTCAGCAGCAAAGCTCTTGACTGAAGGGTATGGAACCTCACATCCGACCGAAAATAGATTGGCAATTTCTGGAGCACGACTCTGCCATGCAACCAAGTATAAATCAGGCGTAACTGTAATATCACCTCTAGGACATTCATGATCATGTACTGTAGCCTATAACGTGCTCTGTATCTGACCATCTAACCTCCTAGTGAACTTTATAACATAGCTGGAGTTTTCCAGCTGGATTTTCGATGCCCAACCGTGATTCTCAAGTCCACAATTATACTTTTCTTGATTTTGTGATTGTGATTTTGTGATTGGGTGCGCTCGTAGTGGAGATATTCTGTTTTGTAGGATAAAGCATAAGCTGGTATATGTGCGCGTGCGTGTAGACAGAAGCAGAACCCTCCCCTAGCAATGCCTTAATTGTCAGTCCTTTAATTCAGTGTCTTATTTTAAGTAGCAGTCTTCAATAATGGATGTGCTGAGTGGAATAATTAATGGGACACCCAGCTTCTCAATTCTGCCTCTTTTGAAGAATGAATGGACAGCAAGGAGTAAGGACTGTTTGGGGAGGTCTTCCTCCATTCACATGTGCGCACGCACGCACGCACGCACGCACGCACACACACACACACACACACACACACACACACACACACACACACACACACACACACACACACACACACACACACACACACACACACACACACACACACACACTCAAACTCACACTCACACTCACACTCACACTCACACTCACACACACACTCCCCCCCTTTTCCCCCTCACTGTATATGTTTCTTTTCCCTTTTTGCTTCCTTTATGATGAATTCCTGTTCTGTTCTTTGACTATATAGAAGTGTCTATTTGTATGTCTCTAAATGTTTTGATGAATTGAACATGGTGGACCCTCTTGTAAACAAGTGTAATGCTTAATTGGGTCGTCCACTCACAGTTAACAGTCTTTGTATTGAGTTTGTGTTTGAAATGTACTGTAATTCTGCAAACTAGTTGTTAATATAATATTTCAATCAATCAATCAATCAAAACACACACACACACACACACACACACACACACACACACACACACACACACACACACACACACACACACACACACACACACACACACACACACACACACACGATTTATTTATGGATAGGATGAACAGCAGGCAGCGATTTGACCCTTTTCAACACTTTAATAGTAGCTATAGCTATGCTGTGTCTTGTAATGGCTTTTCATCAGTGCTTAATTTCAGCTCCGGCACCTGTCGCTTGAGCTCCCCTACCTGTAGAGGCAGCTCCGGTAGCTGTAGAGGGCGCTCCGCCACCCCAAATGCACATTACAACGCCATACGTCTCTATTATAATTGTAGTTTCATTTTCAAGTCAACTAGGCTTCTTCCTCGTCATAGTTACTTCTATTTCCAGTACGATTCCAAAATAAAATATGGCTTGAATGATCGCATTGCAAATACAAACAAAAAATACTCTTATTTTGAAATGTGTGCCCGTTGTGAGAGGAAATAGGTGGCTATGGAACCCCGCGTCCTCACTGTTGACGGTGTCGGATGCGTAAATAAAAACTCTCGTCTCGACTTTTGCAATTTGCATCTGTTGTCGTTCGTTGCATATGGAATTTGGAACTTTCATACTTTTATGGAGCAATAGATTAACTGCTACTTGGAGTTTAGCCTTGGGGACAGCATGCGTTTTGTTTTCAATACAATGGTGATAGCTCTGGTCCATAGCCTTGCAGGGCAGAATCGAAGCTATGGACCAGAGCTAGGTGATGGCGGGTTCTTACGAACAGAAAGCATTGCCAAATCTCGCAAAGACACCTGGCTTTACAACATGCTACTATCATAACGCTTGCTTTGGTGGGCCCGAAATAAAATAAAAGACTAGTACAGAATTAAGTAGTAGTAGTAGCCGTAGGCCTATAGCATTATTGAGTTGTCATCGGAGGAGGAGGTGGTCGGAGGAGGAGGAGGCCGGAGGAGGCGGAGGAGGAACGATAAGGACAACAACAACGCGCATGCAGGTATTTAGCATTGCGTACTGTTCTGATGATGGGCCACCATAACTTAATACTGTATTTATACAGTATCTAATATAACGTTGAGCCGCTGTGCCAACTGAACTGCAAATGCCGACTGTAGTTGTGTGTTGTGAGCCGGCGGGCCCCTGTGTAAACTGCTGCTGCAAATGTTATTGATTGACTGATTGGAAATCTTATTCAGCTTGTAGGGTACAGTTCAAACGAAAGTAGCCTACACAGGTCAATACAAAATCTGACTGCTACGAGTATAAAACCAGAAAAAGCTTAAAGGTATTGTAGACAAGTTTCCAGTGTTTGTACACAGAATTGATTGAGTGTTTCCAAACAAATTAAAATCTAGCTCCACCCCCCTCCCCCCGTCATTCTATTGGCTGAGCCAGGTCACTTCAGGCTATGGGGTTGTTGTTGCTGCTGGGAGGGACGCTATTGATATTGCGCTCGTATGGCTAAATATGACATTAAAAAATTATGAATTTCTATCGATATCATAGTTACAACAATGACATTGAGTTGACATGTTTAATGTCTGATAATGTCATTATCAGATTGTCTTGTATAGTGCCCACCAAGGTCAGGTGTCCTGTCAGGTAGTGTTGATGAAGAGCAGAGACGCTCAGCGTGTCTGTTTGTTCACTCACTGGCTCTCGTCACCACCTTGCCGTTAAACATAACCTAAAACACAGCCATTCCAGCAGTGTGCTGTTGTAGCCTTCAGACATGTCCCTGTCGTTATGTGTAGTGACATAATGAAGCTGCTGCAGGGCAACAGCATATGAGGGTACTAGGGCATGCAAGGCCACTGTGTGTGACGTGTGCATGTGTGTGTGTGTGCGTGTGTGTGTGTGTGTGTGTGTTCAGTGAGAAGACATTGCCCCCTTTCATATTTTAATCAGATTTGCCATTGATTCAAGCCACTGCCTTCAACTTTGGGTGTGGGTTTACACATTCAGCATACATAAATACATGTGCAGGGCTTACACACAATTGGATCAATGCGGTTCAAAGCATGACATGTACAGCATGGAAATGCTAATTCATTCACAGAGCACAAGTACTGAATAGAAATATCTTTCTGCAATGGGAGCGGAACTTCTGTGTAAAGCAGTGTGTCATTGGATGGTGTGTGTGTACTGTATGTGTTTATTATTGCATTTTGCACACGTGTGCAGGTTGCACGTAGTGTGCAGACAGGCATAATGCATGTGTCTATGGTGCGTAAAAATATTCATTATTAAGAAAAATAATATTCAGGAATTATTTTCATCAGTCATGCACAGTGTTAAAAAAAAATATATAATCTCTCAAAAGTTTTGACTGATCTTAATAATACCAGTAAGACGCCCTGGGGGACGAGGAGCATGCACGCATCCACACACTGCTGGGTGAGTGCTTTGGCATGGGGGGTCAGAGCAACATATGAAATCAATTCTGTACTGGCCATATATGGAGTGTGTCTTGAGTGTACAGGGTTTGATGAGGTCAGAGCAATATATGGAGGGTCAGCTCCATATATGAGATCTAAGGATGGCAGCGGGGGGCACTGTCTTGAGTGTACAGGGTTTGATGTTGGCCCAGGTAGGGCCGGGCCTTAATTTTCGAGCCTGTTGAGAACTCTAGTTTTCGCCGGCTGCCGGGTGGAGTTTGAATGGACAGGTATCAGTCAATAGGGAGACATCGATGAGGACAGGTGGGGGTGGATCAACATATGGAATGTCAGAACAGGTCAGCTCCATATGGAGATCTAAGGGTTTGTTGCTGGCCGACTCCATATATGCAGATCTAGGTGATGATCCATGTATGGCTATCCAGGGTTTGATGAGGTCAGTGTCGTGATCTTCATATATGGAGATGGCCATATATGGAGTGTGTCACGAGGCGTCACGGACTGACAACTATATGGTGGCGTGACGTGTCACGAGGCGTGATTGACTGACAACCAGGCCTGACGGACGGATCGACCGACAGGTTTTGCAGGTTTTCATAATCTGCGACCTACGGCTGCAATTACACATAGTGTGTGTGTGTGTGTGTGTGTGTGTGTGTGCGCATGTGCAAGTGTGTGCGTGCATGTTCATTATTTCTTCTGTCCAAATGCCAAGAACAAAATTGTTCGATGTAGTTGCAGTCCTGTCGTTGCATATCTAATCGTGTCCGACGAAGAACAGTTACTCCCCCAGGCCTGGGACTCTACAGATGCTGTATATACTGTAGTGTTTGCCAACATTTGAATTGGATTTATTAAAAGAAGAACATCACACGCAAAGCCTTGTCGCCAGATTAAACTTTGGCATTGCAAAGCACAAGATGCATCGAATGTGGACGTTTCTGTACCATAAAGATGTTGCATATTGTCGCTGTTGGGTGGAAACCTTATATTAACCATTACTTTTCAGTAAATGAGCGGAAATGTTAAGAAATAGTGAAAATAGCAGGAGGGCATTGACAGTAACCAAAAAACATACAAATTTGAGATATGGATATATGATGGTACTGCCCAACAGCAACCATCTGTATGTGCTTTCATTTATAATTGGTGAGTCATTGATAGGATTTATTCCTTTAAATTTTATAGGCCATATCCGTGGTTTGCAGAAATGCACAATGGCAAACAATCATTTTCAAAAGGTATGTGTATGTGTGAGGTGGTCGAAGTACTGTACCTAAAAATAAATGCGGCACACTTTGAATATGATCATAGCTGCCCTGACATGGATCTTCTTTTTCAATATAGCTCTGCCGCACATGTCCCCTCCAATAGCCAGCTGCACTGCAAGGGAGATGGGCCAGCCCCCCCCCCCCCCCCCCCACACACAAAAAAAAGACATGCATATTCTTTTGAATAACACATCAGGGGGATTTATTCATTAAGGATTACAACTGTTGCCAATTATTCTCCAGTTCCGCTGTGTCCTGGCTTTAAAAGTGTTTTTGGATATGCTTGGATTAGTCTGGGTGTGATCGTGCACTGAGTTCAGGCTTCATGTGAGCAACAACGGACAGGATGGGCTGCATGGGAACCATCTGCTCATACTCAGACCAGGCTCATGCATGCACACATTGGTATATGCAAAGAGATGGCAACGCAAAATTATATTTGCAATATTCTCAGTGACAATGCCATTCAAAGTGGCATTTCAGCATACCGGTACTTTCTATTACACCGGGGATCGATTATGAGCATTCTCATAATCATGTTTTCCATGTGAAACATGAAAAACATGCGTAGATAGGATGCAGGGACAGAAATCCTTTGATATACAGGTATCAGTACATTTGCATTTTATAATATTCATGGAATATTTATAGAAAATTCCCTGAATACAAATGAGTTAGTTGTACAAAATGAGGCCTCCTGTCAGCGTAAACGTCTAGAGGAAGTTGAATGGTGATGCAAGGGAATGCAATCTGTGTCAGACTCTGGACCTGAAGTCTTTTTTTAATATATTTTTTATACCACGATTTTGTAACCCATTTTCACCCCTGTGTCAATCATCTAATGTGATCCTGGGCTCTACACACCCTCCACCAACCTAGTCCCCATATATGGGGGACGAGGGGAGAGCAATGGACTTGAACTCATGCTTCCTTCATGCCTGAGTGTCCAAGTTGCTCCTTTACACCTGACAGGGGGGAGTTTCCCTGGTTGGACGTAGCGCGTGGAAGGAACACGTTATTCCAACCAGTTCCTTTCCCCTCCATCAGGCTGGCCAGGGGAGGCAGTTTAGTGACCAGGATTACTGCATGTTTTTTGTGAGGCTACCTAGTGGACACGGGGAGAACATGCAGACTCCACACAGAAAGGGCAAGGCCCTTTCGCCAACCCCGCCTTCGAAAGAAAAAAGAAAAAAACCCGCGAATCCCGCATCCTCCCGCAATTAACCAGATACAGAGCTTATAACCTACAATTTAGCAAAATATAAATGCCTGAGAACGTATCATTTCCATGCACTGGACAAGCACCGTGGAGTCAGTCTCACTCTCTCCAACAGACAACATCAGGCACGCTCCCAAAGCGGCCGCACCTGTCAATCATTAGTAGGCTAATCACTCTGAGAGAAGTGCATGTGTGGATCGAGTTCCTTTTCTCCACAACTGACATTTTCGCTTCTAAACCCCTTGTTGCTTTTCCCTGAAATACTCACTATTGCTGAGTCACTCACTCAGCAATAGTGAGTGCAATAGCATGCACGCCTGCTCAATCTCAGCAACTGTTTGGGTAAATGTATAATTTTTTCGATCCCAATGGAAATATTGATGGTTTAGCAGGACAAAACGATAGGCCTACAATTGCGGGATGGTGCAGGACTAAATGCGATTTTTTTCACATCAGTGCCGGGTGAGGCGTGAGCGCGTGTCTGCCGCCGCCGGTGTGGGATAGGTCCTTTGAAAATAATGGAGGTGGCTGCAAACGGCATGCGGAAGCAGCCACCTCCATTACCTTCTATGGACCTATCCCACACCGGTGGCGTGTGCCATGTGTTGCCCCTAAGTTTAATGCAGATTTCTACTTTTCAATTTAGCTCTGGCTTTCTATTAATCATTAGACTAATACCTTACCAAAAGCCTTACTGTTCAGGAAATAAAAAATAACCTGTATTCCAATGGATACAATATACTGTAGGCCTATTTATTATTACTATCACTTTGTTAATAGGTTTCATTGTTTAAATATTTATAAAGCCTACTGACAGAACCACTTTCATCCTGCCGTCACTGGCAAGCCCTTCATAATATTTTAAAATGAGCAGATCTACATTGTGAGCGTCATAGATGGACATTATCGTGCAACCAAGTGCTGTATAACATAGGGTGTTAATTTATTAAATAACGTAAAAAGAATAAATAGGAATGCACAAGATCACCAACATACAGTACAGCAGAATTACAGTGAGCCAGATTGTGAGCATGTGATATCATCTAGCATCAGTAATTCTATGTGACACACAAGCACAGTATTTCATTCATTCAATTAGTTTACTGTATAGGTACACTCTGTACCAATATGCATGCATGGTCGATTGTGCACATAGCAGCAGTATGTGTGTCATGTATAGGACGAAGACATGACGACAGTGTTATTTTTGTCAGCGCAGGGCAAAGCCTGTGCACTTTTAATGATGTGTGTGTGTGTGTGTGTGTGTGTGTGTGCCTGTGTTAAAATTGTTGCATATTGGAATGATAAAAGCAAAAGGTTGAGAACCACTCTCTTCCATATCCCCATCCAGATAACCTACAGTATACACATGACTTACTCTAAGTGATTTTAAATGTGTTTAATTTGCACAGTATTCACATGTGCAGGACCAACACACACACACACACACACACACACACACACACACATGAAATGTTATACCTTTCTTATATTTTTCTGCCTTTTCCCTTGATTAAACTCCCTTCTTTTATGAGGGATGTGGTGCTCAGGTCCAGATTACATGCTCCCACAGTGTAATGGCAGCCATTATACAAGGAGAACACTACAAAGAAGCTCCACTTCAAAGCCAGACAACATGAAACGACTAAGCCTGTAAAGAATTTTGTTATGATGAATGTGTTGGTAGGTCCATTTTCTCTACAAAATACGTAGCCAATGTGCATGTGCAACACTTCAGAGTGCTGGCCATGTAGTATGAGGTGTTATTCCTTTCAAAGCTCCAGTGATACGTAATGATGCCCACAAGCATTGTTTTGTTCATTTGCCACAAAGTTCTCTCCCTGCTTTTTGACACACTATATAGATCTAAACCAATACTAAAAGAGAATGCCCTGGTGGCTTTAGTAGTAGTATTTATTCCAGACAAGGTGCACTGCCCACAGATCATAATGAAAGAAAATATATTATATCAAGAGGGCAAACAGTGGGACCCAGTTAAAGACAACTCTATTTCTGAAAATGTTCAGCTAAAGCACAGCACATGCTCATAATCAAGCATTAATAAAACTAACATTGTGGGGCCTAGATGCACAATCTTGGTGTCTGTGAATAGAAAACATCTGGTGACAAACACAAACTGCTCCAAATGTGGTGGCATAAAAGTGAGGCACAACGGTTATAGCCATTTGGAGAGTATGCAAATTGTGCCAAATTAGTTTGTTGTCTGAAAACAGGAAATCGGAATGTAATACTATTTGGCAGGCTTGTTTTTCATGTAATGCCTGAAGAATATTTTTGCAACTGCTAGGCACCATCCTTTCATGCTAATGTCCGTAGGGGTGTCCGCGTGGAACAGTGGTAAACTACCTGCCCACCACCGTGGATGGTTCGATTGCTCCGCAGGGAGGAGCGCCTGGCTTGGCTAGGTGCTGCAACAAACACGATTGGCTGTGTTCGCTGGGGGGAACAAATAACTTGTTCTTCCACACATGTTATGCCCTATGGTTAAACTCCTTACTGTGAGATGAAAAGAAGGTGGCAGCTGGCAACCCATGCTGTCATGCTTAATTTGCTTTTGTTTGCTGTTTTCCATTATGTTTGGAAAAACACTCTACAAATAAAAGCATCATCATCATCATCTTCATCATCATAAGGGTTGGCAGTGACAGATAAACATAAATAATGTGATTGGCTAAACTGGAGAAAAATCTTGATTCTGTTCATGTAAGCCATGAGAGCAACCCAGAGCTTAATTTAACGCATTTCTTAAGCGTATTCCCTGAGGTTTACCATTTGCAAACTGTGAAGTCTCTACAGTATACTAGATAAAGCTTGGAGAAGTTTCTGAGCATGAAACCTCCAAATGTATATTGGTTCAACTGAATTTGTTCCAACCCAAAGTGTGATTTGCCAAAAGCTAAAACTACAGAACCAAAAAGACTTAAAAGAGAGTGACAGAGCAATGTCATAATTTCTAAGAGATGTATCATATGGTCATACTGTCTTTTTCTACACTTTCTTTCGTGCCAACGCATTAATTTAATTGAGCAATTAGCTTTGGAGGTGGCATGTTAAGTGTGTCAACTGGCGTTACTTCAAATGGTAACTGTTGGTGTGGGACGTGTTTTCTCTGCTTGTGTGCATTTGTTTGTGAATGTACGGATGCATGTGTGCACTGATGCACATTCATCATGCTTATTAATATGCATGTAGCGTGTTAAAATGCTGGCACATCGTCACTCGTCAGCCGTCAGGGTTCTCAACATGCAAAGTGAAGCTGTGTTTGTTGGCTGTGCGATTAGACATTAGTTAGAGTGAGTGATGTTGGCGGCATAGAAGCCTGACCTCACCTCACCAGGGAGGGATTATTCAAAGAGAATAGATTACACTAGAATATCAGATGAGACACACCACAAAAGGCCTGCATAGAATAACAGAAAAGTTATTTTCAACCTTTTTATGCCGTGGTTTGCAGGAGTCATACTCAAGAACCCCCAGTTCGATATTATGCATTAGGCCACAGACCCCCAATCCCCCATGATACAATTTCTATCTCTGGGACTCCAATCTAAATCTAAAATCCTCTGTGTAGATTGATCCTGTTTATTTAACTCTGAGAGTTTACAACTGGAACCAAATGAAACTTTGGATTTCATTTGTGAGTCCGTTTGTGTTAGCGGCCCCCTTCAGGTTCAAGGTTCAAGGTCTCTCTCTATCCCCTCTTTCGCTCTCCCACCCTACCCCCACCCCACACCTCTCTCTCTCCCTTTCCCCCCCCCCTTTCTCTCTCTCTCTCTCTCTCTCTCTCTCTCCCTCCCTCCTCTCTTTCCCCCTCACTCTCTCCCCACCTCTCTCTCCCACTTCTTCCTCTCTTTTGAACAATGAAAATGGCTAACGGTCTCCACTTATATACACTCATGTAGCACAGACGTTACGTACGATTAGATTAGATAATGACCCAAACCATAGCACCTATTAATCATTTGGCTGGGGACCCTCTGGAACCCTCTCAAGGATCAGTTGGGGTCCCTGGACCACACGTTGTGAACCAGAGCACTAGAATATCAGAGGAGACGCACCACACAAGCCTGCACAGAATAATAGCATGGAATAGAATTAAATTGTTCTCCATCTCCGTTAGTAATCTTTGGAGTACATCTTGTGAGCTCAGTTGCCTATTTCACTCTCCGCAGTGATAAGTGCAAGCTGGTCTTTTCCAGCAAACGCACTGTAATGTGGTTTTAGAATACGATTTTGGAGCAAAGTTTGTAGGAGTGAGGCACGATAGAACCTGTAATCACCATTGATATAATAAAACAAGTTAAATTCCCATTTAAGCTTTTTAACTTGAATATATTCCTTTTTGAAGTGGTCTGGTATTAGGAGACCTGTTAAAGAGAAATACAGTGCCTGGGGCCCTATGCTGGCAGACTGCAGTTTGCACTAGACTAGAGCAACAAACATCAGATAAAGATTACAATACAACCTAAATAATACATTGAGAAAGGGAGAATGCACGAATCCAAGGGGACACGCGTGAATAAAAACACACTGCAGGCACAACACTTCCATACTTCCAGGAGTGGGAACACACAAGTCCAAAGGGACACACCACGCATGAATAAACACACACTCTACACATACACTTACAGTACACACATATACAGTACTGTAGTGTACACATAAGATGATTTAAACGGCTCGCCATAATAGTCACATTGAGATGAGAGGAAAAGTGCCGTTTCATGTCAAACCTTTGAATTTATGAGAGAGTGGGAGGGGAGAGAGAGAGAGAGAGATTGTGTGTGTGACTAGCGACTAGTGTGCTGTACCACAGCCACCCACACACACCTGTTATCAGAGTACAGATTCTGAGGATTTGTAATTTACAAGTATTATAGTTATAGTTGAGTATTATATTTCTTTAATACTTATTACTACTACTGGTACTGGGTAGAGAGACGTGCACGGTGCTGTGCTGAAGCAGAAGCGAAGCTCCTCTACAGACGGACAATGGTACATAAAATTGAAAACATTCACTGTTGTCATAATTATTCCTACTGTGCGTAACATACTGGACCAGGGCTACCTTGGTCCAGTATGGTCCTTAATGTCGCAAGAAACTTCCAACTACAACACAAAACATTGCGATGTGTAGCCTAAGTCATCCACCAGCACCGCTGTTACAAAGTCCGCACTGAGCAACAGTATACTGTAAAATGTTTAAGTCCTAAAACTAATTCAAACAACTTAAGCAGTTGCATGTTTTAATTATTTTATTGCCGGCTAGCAGTTTGCCTGCCCCCCACACACACTCACTATATGCACACTTTAGTATCATTGGCACAAGCACACACTGTTTACCTTTCGTCAGAAGCTTTTACATGTCAGGACTCAGCGAGCGGCGCAGTACAAAGGCACAAATTTAATCCGAAATTTGTATGGCAGAAGATGGACCAAGGACAGCTCTCCTGGATTACCATTCATGAACGTGATTATATTTCAGTGGGGTGTTGCCACTGCAACCGGACCAATGTTAAAAGCTGCCGTGGGACTCAACCATTATATAGACGAAGTATACATTGGGGTCCGTATATAATGCGGACCTGGGATATCGTCCCCTACCGGCGCAAACATAATTACTTAAGTAACATTTTGACTGAGCTACTTTTACTAGTGGAGTAAATCTGAACGTATTTGTACTCCTGTTATCATAGTGTCTCTGTTGGGCAGAAACCTTGCATCTCAATCATATTTCTACCTTTAGGTGTTTCTGTAAATTATGCTGTAAAACAGTGTTGCGCAAAAGTAACATTATGTGAAATGTTGTGAGCTTGTAGTACATTAGATCCTTTGGGAAATGGATCATTTTATTAATTTCATGAAGATGTTTTGCACATAGAAGGTTTCCCCCCGACAGCAACAATATTTAAATGACAGTCTCCCGGTGCAGTCAGGGTTTAATATGTCCTCAAGAGAGAGGATAAAATGTACCACACAGTGTAATCCTTTAGTGTTCATTTACGTCTGATAGTGTGAAAATGGACCCGTAGGGTTCCATTTGTGTCAGTATTATTTACAATCTCAGAGTTAAATTAGCACTGAAGATTTTATTGCACAGTAGCTCCATTAATATAAATTTCATTTCACTAGAGCAAATCCCTCAGAAAGACAATTGCGACTTTGTGTAGGTCCGCAGCTCAGCATGCAAATGAATATATGAATGGGTTTCCATACCAATTTATGTCCTTTTTTATGTCTTTGATTATAAAAAAGCATGTTAGCTGCCATTAAGGATGATTTAAGTATACTGTTTCAGCCATCCACTCCACGGCCCAGAAATTGTGTTAATTTACCGTATAGTAACGTTACAGCTAATGTGTGGGGGTGGGGTTAAGTTTGATGTATCATTTTACTATAGTCCATCATAACTTCTTCCATAGGTTAGTGTATTGCACTACACATCATAACATTATTATAGTACATGATTGATTGATTGATTCTTCATTTAAGTGTCATGCTTCCAACTAAGTTCCAATGAAGCCCAGCCCATATGGACTTACAGGACACTTTTTACAGTTTACATAAACAATTACAATAAGCGGTTTGCAAACAATGATCACGTGAATACCAATTACCAAACTGACACGCCAGATCCTTACGAGGCAGATTACATAATATACAACATAAAATAAAATACCATAAAATAAAATACACCATTAGGCCTGTGACAGGAGACACATGTACCTACTTGAAGAGCTGGGATTGTCTTCTACTCCAGGCTCTAGAAACAAACTGGGCTGTCTTAAATACTTCATAATTAAATAACCAGTCTAACTTCTGTCCATCATCTTCCCAGAATAGATCAGGATGTGTTTGTTGCATTACCTCAAGCATGTGGATGTGGATGTGGTAGACTGGTAGAGAGTGAGACACATATATACTCTACCACACTGTATAGTTGATTCCTTATTGTCTTCTTTACTCATTCCTCTTGCCTTATGGATGCTTTTCCCTTAAGGTCCCTCTCGGCATCTGTATGTCCCACTTTATATTTCCTTCTGCCTGTTTGTTGTCTCCTTGCATTCCTTTTCACAAAATCATTTCCACTTCCTCTCCCCTTTTGCCCCTATCTCTTGGGCTCGCCATGATTCATTCACATAGTGAACGAGTGTAGAGTCATACCTCCTCTCTCTCCCCACACGCCTCTGTGTCTCAGAGTGGAACTATTTAGCATAGAGTCAGTGTTTCTCGGGGGAGAGCTAAGTAGAGCGCATCATTATGTGCATCAGCCATTCTGGTATGACTATGGATGAGATGCACTCATATTCCCTACAACAGTTTGCAGCCAGACTGTCAGAGGGGGATCTGGGCGTGAGGAATATACTTCGGCATGCAGACACACAACATTGCCCAGGGAGAAAGGGGAAAGGAAACCAGATTTATGGTTAGTTGGCTAAGTGGATGGTGGGTGGGAGTAAAACTGTGATTGTAGAATACAAAAAAGGAATATCTATAAGAAAAAGACTGCAACTTTGCAGTAATTTCGGCCTGGAAGCTAGCAATCATTCGTTTCTTATTGATGGCAAAATGGCTCACAGTGTCTGTGTCTGTTCGGAGGTCATCTCATAAACCATCGGATTGTTTATTGATACATTTCATATACATGCTCCCAGTAAGCCACTACAGAAGTGTTAACACAGTGACATTTTATTAAGTTGTGGGCACAACATGTGTGTAGTAAAAAAAACTGTATTTCACTCACTGTAGGACACAGTACCTCCACTAATGTATTTATCAGATTGAGATACAACACAAGATTACCTCAACCTACAATGAAACTAGACTGCAACCTGAACAGCAATCTTTGTTTACCGGTAATGCACGCCTGATATTGAGCTGATCAGGTGTGCAAAAACCTTGCTTATTCTGTACCAGTCATTTAAACTATAATTATACGTATTTACTGCTAGAAATAGAACCTCTCCTCCATGTTAGATTTTAAAAGTCCTTTGTACTGTATATGTATGCTCCGGCCCTGTTTTGTCAGGAGAGAGAGAGGGCAAGAAGAAGACTTGTTCCTTTAGGGTGTGTTTTCACCTCTGCATAATGCTCTAGTCTAGGTTATAATGCGATCACACAAACATCTGCCCACGGGACAATGCTGTCGTGCTCGCCCCTGCATGCATTCAAAGGCTATGTCCACAGACAAATGCAGATAAATATAAATATGCACACACAAACAAATAGAGACCATGGGCCACATGTACAGTATGAATGGCATGTAATTTACACATTGAGAAGAGGCCCATGCACATTAAAAGATGTTTGCTCAAAACATAGGCCCGGGAAGTGCAGTATGGACAGTCTGTCGCAACTACTTAGCCATGTGAAATAACAAAAGAGAGAGAGAGAGAGGTTATGAAAAAATATAATTTCTAGAAGACGAAAAAATATTTTATTTCCCTTTTTGTGTAGTAATGGTCAAAGGCATATTTACTCAAAACCTATAAATCGGGTCTGCAACCCAAAGGTCCTGACTCTATGTTATTGCAAACACTAGATAGCCTATATGCATTTCATACAGCATGACATGAGCCTATAGGAGGCAGAACATGCCTCAAGGGCATAGTATTGCTATTGAGCCTGGAATGGATATAAGAGTGTTGCATATGACAACGTCTGACATTTTCAATTCAGGTTACATTTTTTAAAGTACTGTGTAGATAAAAGCAGAACAGTGTGTTTGAACAGAGTGTGATTCTGAGTTACAGGCACATCAAATCCCCCTCATATCCTGAGACAGTTTTGCTTATACTGTGCTTTTAAAATCAATGAATATGTTTTCCTATTAAACCACTTTTAGACAATTAGTATTATGGAGCATGTCTTAAAGTGTTTTTGCCCCGTAATCAAAAACATAATGAGGCTTACAGAGTGTTGGGGTTAGAGAGAGAGAGAGAGAGAGAGATTTAACAAAGCTGACTTCCCTGGGCATGGCACCAATCGTTTTATGGCATAGGCTACTTACAGACTTGTTAAAGTGTTTGAGATATCTGGAGGCTGTTTATTTAACAGCTGTGATTATGAGCCTCATTGCTGCAGCACTTAAAGCCATAAATGACAGTCATTGCAAGACTTTTTAAATGTTGAGAATTGAGATGAGTCAATTTAATTTATTAAAGCAAACATTTACCACTTGAGACTTTGTGGCACTGTCAATGGATAATGGAGACTTGCAAGTTGTATTCATTGTTATTGTACAACACTCAGTTCATTTGGTGCTCGACTAGGACATAATAATATAGTTTTAATTTATGATTGCCCCTGTTAGCCTGTTTCAAACAGTTCAAAAGTGTTTTATCCACTTGATTAGTAAGCCTGGTAGATATTAGATAAACCAGCTAGCCAGTGGAGCTCAAACGGTGGGCCATGAAACTTTGGGAATCTGGAGATATCTATTATGTTGTTGAGGGGCTACATCCAGCTCTTGGTTACCGTCCACAAACTTCATCTTAAAGATGTGGTGAAATGGTTAATTTGATAATTTTATTTTGAAGTTTCAGCCTCAAACGCCAGGTCTGAACACCCAATCAGAGTGTCCCATACCTTCAGGCTGTAGCTTCATCTCATGCACGGACAGTCGGACACATGCACGGCATTGCACGCACATGCAGTGTGTTTGTTTACAAAGTGACAGAGACGTGCAGCCAAGCTCAAGCTCATGGCTCAGTTCTATGCTATAATGTTTTCAGATACATATTTAGGCGTGATGATTACTTTTAAAACCGGTAATACATTGTCTGGATGTCATCTTGAAAACGTATTTTTCCAATCAAAACCACCTGTTTGGAGGACCACACAGCAATGGGAATCAAACGGGTGAATGAAATCAAGATGCATTAATATGCATGTGAGCCTCAACACGTCATCACGTCGTTCAGAGGAAGTCCAAAAAAGATTTTATGGACTTTTGATATAAAAATACACAAACTTTTTTGTGTATTTTTTTTTGGCATTCATTGTTATGTATGCCCATATACAGGTCTCGAAATTAACTTTTTTACTTGGTAGCACTGGTGCTCCCAATTTCAAAATGAAGGGGCACCAGAAGAAAATTAGGAGCACACACCAAAATTGAAGGAGCACCAATATGTCATCGATTTTTTACATTCATAAAAACAATAATATGTGGTTTACAAATAACATAAAATGACTAAAGTATAAAAATGCATGCCAGAATTTAAAATGTAGTGACTTTCTGTCCCTCATCCATCCATCTCTTCAAAGAGACCGAGGCATCAAACATCTCCAGATGAGAACCCTCTATAGTCTACACTGATTCCGGCCAGTCACATCACCTGTTTTCTTTTTCTTTGTTTTGTGTTTTTCACCTTCATAGCCTATTTAGATCATATAATTAGAATTTCCAATATAAAATAATTGTAAAACATGGTATTTATAGCTATGCCTATTCACTTCTAATCAGTGGTGGAAAAAATACTGTAATGTTTTACTTAAGTAAAAGTATCAATACTGCTGCTATGTAGAAACACAAGTCTGCTATTCTCGCTCTCGCTCTCGCTTGCATGCGTGCGTGCGTGCGCGCACACACACACACGCGCGCCGGTCCGCCTCCTTCTCGTTTACATTCACAATCACAGAGTCCGTAGCGTAGCACTAGCTGACTAGAGGCTCCGGTCTTTTCTGAATCTGAACGCTTGAAATAATGTACTTTCTGACACATGGTGAAGTCGCGAATTGTGAGCAGAAATAAGCTTAAAAACGTTTTATATTACTGGTGACTGTGTTCATGTATTCGTGTATGCAATTTTAAGGGCAGGCTTTGATGTGTCCTGAAAAACATTATAATATCAGACCAGTCTGCTGTACTGTACTGTACTGTGTACTGTGTGTGTGTGATGCTGCACAACAGTTCCATCCAGTGGTATTGGCAAGGTGTTTCAGGACAGAGACAGACACATTGCTGTCTATAGGAGTGGCTATAGCACCACTCAAAAACATCCTTTTGCCGGAAGACCTCATTTTAGATATGTTTTGTTGTTGTTTCCCATGCAATAGTTTTTTCCACCTCCTATGTCTAGCCTAAGAATAAGGTCACGAATACAAGCGGCCGAAATTAGTTTTCTTCGACGGGTGGCTGGCATCTCCCTTAGAGATAGGGTGAGACTGAGAACCCCGGGGCAGACCAAGGCATCTCCCTTAGAGATAGGGTGAGACTGAGAACCCCGGGGCATCTCCCTTAGAGATAGGGTGAGACTGAGAACCCCGGGGCATCTCCCTTAGAGATAGGGTGAGACTGAGAACCCCGGGGCATCTCCCTTAGAGATAGGGTGAGACTGAGAACCCCGGGACAGACCAAGGCGCAGTTGGAGGAAACACATCGACTCACTGGCCTTGGAACGTCTCGGGATCCCCCAGGAGGAAGTTACTAATGTTGCTCTGGAGAGGAATGTCTGGAACTCTCTGGTGGAGTTGTTACCCCCGCGACCAGACTGCGGATAATCGGTTGAAGATGGATGGATGGATGGATGGATGGATGGATGGGTAGGATTGTGATTAGCCTTGTGAACCTATGCGTTTTTTGTTAGATCGTGACAAACATGGATTAGAAAGTGCTGCGTAAGTTTGTTCATCCCTGTTCTAGCCCCTAACATTCATTCTGCCATCCACATAGCTACAAACTCAAATTGTTGTTGTAGGCCAATCACGTACAAAAGCTTTGACCAAGTTCTTATAGCTAAGAAATGAAGATAAATCTAATTGAGGAAGTTGATGACATGAAGTACATTTGCAGATGACTGCTGAGGATAATTGTGACAGTTTGAGAGCCACATCATCATCAAAGCACCTTCCCGGAGGTTATTTCTCCTTTTAGTCTGCTAAAAAAAGGCTGTGGCATTCAGCAAAGCTTCCAGAAATTGAAACAAAGTGTTTGGGCATAAAGGTCTGGGCAAATGGGATGTAATGCAGCCAACACTGCAACCATTCCCGCAATGCAGTTGTGTTTGAAACACAAAGTATCCCATTAGTCAGCCTCAAGCAACTCAGCTGGTCTAAATTCAATAAACAAGTTTTATTTAATTATTTATTTATTTTATATGGGTTTCTTTTTGTTTAGAAATATCCACGTCCCCTGACAGGGCACTCAAAACACAATACAAGATGTCTTGCTTTGTAAATCACTCATTAATTGTCCTGCTGAAGCAGTTTTCCGGCCACCAATGATTCCTGGCATTGTCAGCTGGGCAGCACATGCAGCCAAACAAATGCTAATCCAGGTTAATGTGATACAGGGTCTGTCTGTGTCTATGTGCAGCCACCACAAAATGTGTGTGTGTGTGTGTGTGTGTGTGTGAGAGATTATCTGTGTTGTCAGGTTCAGTCGGATGAGTCAGCCTACCTCTAGTTACCTCGCATCAACAATATCAACTTTTATTCCAGGCAAAGGCATACACAAACATTATTATTATATATATATATATTATATTATTTAGGACATTTGAGAGGTAAGCAAGTTGTTTGTGCTCCATCCAAAAATACCTAACAAAAAGACACTACAAGAATAATAGAATACCGGTATGCAGTTTTCTGTTGAATCTACCACACACAGAGCGTGATGAAGGACATGCAAGAGTTGTTTTCTCCCTATCCAATGGATTTTCTCAGGTTGTGCATTCGCCAATAGCCAGTTAACTCCTCAAGACCTGAGGCCGATTGTCTTCTAAATCAGTTTTCTGAAAAATGTATGTTGGTAAAGTCTGTGGCTCTCAACGTTTTCATGTCAAGGACAAAAATATTTGTCTAATTAGGCAAGGATCCATTTAAGGTCCAACCCTTTGTACTAGGCAAGACAAAAAATGTATACATCAATGGCCTAACACAGGCCATGTTGAGCCATTCTCTTGGCGTCTCGCACTCTTGTTCTCTTCCTGGCTAGAGTCTACTCAGAATGGAAGCGGTAGCGCACACATTCTCATTTGGGCAGATTGATTGCTGGATTAGCCCCAGTGCAGTTGATGTGATGAACTACTATTCTACTCCTTGTGGGTACTGCCTGTGCTCCTGAATAATACAACAGAAACCTGGGTTAAAAGTTGCTGAAGTTTAGTATGCATCTGTTGTGTGTGATGGGTTTATAGGCCGGGTACTCCAAAACTAGGTTAGTCAAAGTTGTAAAACTAGTTTTAGGGACGGCTTAAAAATGTCATACGCAAAATCAGCGATCATTCATTGTGACAATCAGCAGTAACTGTGTTAAACAACAGTAAGCAACAACCAGCTCAGTGGCCTTGTAGTCTGCCCTGAGATTTGGAGTTTTTGGTTCGATTCCCCGGGTCATACCAAAGACTATACCAATGGGACTCAATGCCTCCCTCCTTGGTATTCAGCATCAGGGGTTGGCTTGGGGGTAGTTCCTGCGATATACTAGCGTCATATCCAGGGGTTGTACATCATGGCTTGGGGTTGCACTTGTACATCAAGCTGCCTCACACTATACAGAAACAGGAGATAGGCTCCTGCCTTATGGGCCACATGGCCACATGGGACATGGCCTTTGGTTCCCAAGGCTACTTACTTACAGTGTTAAACAACCATGTGCATGCAATATTTAAACACAAAAGGCAGTCCATCGAAGATTGATGATGACGAGGCTCCATCGGGTGGGGTGAGGATGGGGTCATCACTGCTGCTAATGTCGATGCCATTCTGCGAAGGCCAGTCCATGATTTGCAGTACTTGCTGCATGAAGGGCGTGGGTGGTCTTCTTCAGGGAGAACTGCTTCTGTAGCATGTTGATGTTGTCTTTCACTCCCCATTTCTCTTCAGTACAAGGTTGGCCTTGTGATACTCAATGGCACTGGCACGCGCACACACACAAACGTGCACGCACACACACACTCACACGCACACGCACGCACACACATGCAACAACTATCCCCTTATACTGTAGTGGCTTGAGTCTGCGTTGTTTAATGAAGATAGGGGTAATTATTTAATGATAATGAATAGGCCACTTTTTACATGCATATATATTATGTATATAGATTAGCATATTCTTCCTATCTTTCTATAGGTTTCAGCCCCCTCATGGTCACTGGGTCCGTGAATGTGATGGATCGCTGCCAAGTATAGACATACTGTAAGACATCTTATTATTGGCGACTGCAGATATTATCTCCTCCAATAATGATTGATCTCACTTTCCCTTAACACACCATGAAAGAACTCTGGTAATTGTATTGGCTCGAGTAGTGTTCACCATTCATTCATCTCTATGATACAGTAATGATGTCCCATGGTGAAAACATTTCAAACAAATGAGAGACTGCACTGAATGTTTGTGTAACACACCATTAAGTAGCTGGCTACACTCACAATCAGAACTTTGATGCGACTACGACATTTGTATAAAATAGTAATTTATTACATACTGCACACAATAACAACTGCATGGGTATCTGCTCCTTAATAGCCACACACTGAAGCCAAATTAAAATAGCATTGCATTGCTTTGCCATCAGGCAGCACCTGTTTGGCGTTTATGCTCCAAAACTATAGACACAATGGAGGAAGCATGCCATGTCCCTTACAGCGCCATCCGTCTGCATGATGACAGACGGAGTGGCAATCACTTACCCAGGCACCGTGCAATCTGGCAGCCCACTGAAATGAAGGCAATTTGGAACAGCCCCAATGTAGTTCCTTTAAGCGGTTAGATGGTTCTGTGGAAGCAGAATGGATGGAAAGGAAGGATACTTCCATGGTTTATGATTGTGATCTTTGGTAGGTGGTAAGGGAGCTCTCTAGCCTATAGGGATTTGAATGACATAGTGAAGTAGGTGAGCATTGTATTCAGTGTGGATAGTGTTTAAGACTCAGACAATTGGGTTGAGGAAACTCTAAT
The DNA here is from genome assembly GCF_963924005.1 of Protomyctophum bolini. Classification (NCBI taxonomy): domain Eukaryota; kingdom Metazoa; phylum Chordata; class Actinopteri; order Myctophiformes; family Myctophidae; genus Protomyctophum; species Protomyctophum bolini. The sequence continues at coordinate 20,739,051 of NC_137867.1, read as the reverse complement.
TCACACTGTAAGCCTCATTTCACTTTTTAGTGGCATGCTGTGCTGGCTATGAGAGCTGAGCCTATTAAAACCCATTTGTCTTTCCATTACAATTGGGACGGATATAGGCAGCCTTATATCTGTTGTTCGTTGTTGTGATGTTGCTATTAAACACAATGTTGCAGTGTTGTGTCTACATTATGTTATCAGTTGAAAATACATCATTTTTGACAAGCGACATGGTCGTGCCACAAAGTATTACTGCCTTCATGTGCTCTTGCCAGACGGTAACTTTATCGTTGAATGCTGCCAAGTACCCATGTACAGTAGATGTTTCTCATGGGCTTGCTGTGCTGCCCAACCTTTAGCTCTTGCCTCTTGGCATCAATTCAAAACAGAGGAACCCGAGCGATTTACTTGTTCTATAATAGATGTACAAACACAAGTCAAATATGAAAGGAAATGTTCAGTGTCCCCATGTTTCCAACTTTCCTCTCTATGGTCGAATGAATGAATATAGACATTAAGGCTATGAGCCTCATGCACTGTGCCGTTGTTTAATTCTTTCCTAGAGCGTTCATTACCACACCCCATTAGACATGGCATTCAAATGGCCATTCATGTTCATTTGACCTGAATCCATTCTGAAACCAACGAGAAGATTGTTAATTTGCACTAGTATTTGCCACTTGATTGTCTCTTTCCTAGTGATACAGCAAATCTTCCACTGTTGATGCCAAATGCTGAGATTAACCACACCCTCACATCCAGTGTGTATACATGCCGTATGCACGTGTTGTCGTGTATATATATGTACAAATTGTACATACGTACGTACCTATGTGCGTGCGTGCGACAATGGTGTATGGTATGGTGAGTTTAAATCTGGGCAGGTCTTTTTAATCCACGTCTTTCTATTCCCATGAGGTGATATTGGTAGATGAGGAAGGAAGGACAACATGGCGGGGGATTGGTTGGGGTGGGGAGGGGGGTGAACTAAAACAATTAAGAGAGAATTGAGGTCTTTATACGCTTCAAAATTGTAGAAGGGTTACATTTTAGTTTCATTATGTTTCACATAACACATCATCATTAAAATGCTTAGTGATGCTGTGAATGTCAGCATGACACATAGTTAGGATGAATGGGGACTATCACGGACTCACTCACATGCACACTGCCCCAGCAGCACAACCCATGACACATAGTTAGGATGAATGGGGACTATCACGGACTCACTCACATGCACACTGCCCCAGCAGCACAACCCAGTGGAGGCCTTGCTATGACTCCCTTTGATATCTTAATTTGATGTTTTGAAGCACAGCAAACCACAGTGTGTGTTTACCTGTTGCCTAGTTGCAATAGCTAGTTTAATCTAATCGCATGTGATTATGGTGCAGCGCCACACTGCGTGATCCCCACAGCCTTGCCAATAGCTAGAGCTTTGAGCGCTTACGAAGGAGTGAATGCTGGTCCTGGAGTCATTTTAGATGTAATTAACTTATTTTCTCTTCTTTTAAGTAAAAAAACCAAACATGTAATCAGAAGATATTAGGCTTTGTGTCGTATGCGTTACAGTATACTATAATTATATGTCTGACAATTTTGAATGAGCGTTCAGAAGCGTCTGCTTTCGCTTTTGTCTTAGAAGAGATATCCTGTAATTGCACTGAATTAGCTCACTGAAAGGATGCACAATTCGTTGATTGGAGTTTATGAAAAATGTAACTGGTTGCTATGCGGCAATCCATGGCGTGGTGATAAGGCCCATTCATTGCTAATACCCAGCCGCTGTGATAAAATAAGATCATGCACATCCTCTGGTGGCAGTTGTGAGATTGTCCTTACAAATTTCATCATAAACGCACATCTCCAATCTCCACTAATTCAATACAGAATACAGATCCATTCATATAGCGCCAAGGGTTTATTTATAGGCCTAGTATGTCTGGACATGAAACCCACTTGCATAATGGCTGGCTTGGGCAAGTCATCTTGTTGCCTCTGTATAATGTGGTATGTCTGCATCCCTTGTCCTTCGTCTTCTACTGTATTTCCATTTTGCACGCACGCACGCACGCACACAGCACGCACCTGGCTGTGCTCATGTAATGTTTCCAGCCTATACTGTATCTGTGCAAGCAGGGTGTTTGTCTTCTCTTTATCATTGTAGAACAGTTCATCTGAAACACCTCCAATGTTTGGCCTGGGTCTCAAAAGTGTCCTAGCCTCTTACTGCCAAGTGCGTGCGTGTGTGCAGGCGTGCGTGCCTAGTTTAAATAGTGTATCACTCTATCATTATCCATATCTTACTGTAGAGACTATATACATGTATAAACAACATATAGGACTAGGGCCAGTTTGGACTGTCAATAGAATCTGGAGTGTTAAATTAAAATAATAACATTTTATTAGAGGGGTTCTGTGGGGGGGGTTGGGGTATGATAAAAAACAAAACAAAACCCATTAATATTAATCCCATTGTCTCAGCTCTCTCCTCTCCTGCGGGATGGAGGAAATGGAGATGGGTGTGGGCATTTATTACACTTTATTTATTTTCTCATTCTTGTTCTGCTCATGCACTCGTTCTCTGCCTCTAGCAGGATTCTGCAGACTCTTGGTTCAGCCAAAATGTATGAGGCTTGTTGTTGCCCAGAGAAAACGACTGGGCTCATCATAGCGAGGGTTATACAACTCAGCGGTTTAGCCCTATGGCCCTCTTGACAGGCTGCCATCAGGAACCCACAAGTTGGTGTTTGTGAGCAGCAACAAAGGTGGTGTTAGTCAATGAGTCTTGTAATCTGTGGTCTGATTCTGATTAGCTGGCTAGCTTGCTATCCAGGAGTCATACCAGGATGGCATTGTAACTGCTTTAGTTAGTTCTTAATCTGTGTTTCAGTTTATGAACTCATATTCAGTCAAATTGGTGGAATTGGCTTTTGAATCTTGTGCATTAATTTAACTCTGGGAGTGTACAAACCAAATGGACCCTTACAGTCCATCAGCTACCGTATATGCTTGGCCCAAGGGTTATTATTTCTGTGGTCAGAAGCAGGAAGTTAGCACCTTCTTGGTTCTCTATACACATGTTTATTTCTGAATTGTATTATTTTGCGGAACAAACTTGAATTATCATCAACTTGAATTTAATCCGGTTCATATATAGAATTCGGCCTGTCTCACTCTAGCGCCATGCAGGTGGCTACTGTACCATACTGTACTGTACCGTACCGCTGCGTGCATGCGTGCGTGCGTGCGTGCGTGCTTGTGTACAACATAATCTAATACAAACAAGATGAAGGGAAGTGAGACGTTGATAGATTAATTAAAATTAATTGAAATGTTGAAATCACATTGCTTAATTTCTTCAAAACCCAAGGCTAGTTCTAGGAATACAGCTCTAAACCACGTTTTAATGTGGCAACAAACAGTTTTTTTTGGTCAAAATGCATTGTTTGAATACACATGCTGGCGGGAGGAAGTTAATATCTTTCTACAGATTTAGCAGAGTGATATCCTGTGCAGCTAATATGAAAGAGATTGATATGGATTTCACAGGGACATCAACGGAACAAAGGGAAAGTACTGCAGAGGACAAAAGAGGAGGGCAGAGATAAAAATGAGAGAGCGATGGAATGTCGAAGACGTGTCACACTTCAATAAGACCAATATTAATAAACCACCATGACCTCTCTTCTCACAGACCTCTCTGCTGTGTCTTGAGGTAAAGCTAGCGTACCAATATAGAGACACACACACACACACACACATACAGTACATGTACATTGATTTTCAGTCGCCTGAGTTGAGGGATCGGGTATGGTGTTTGGGACTCACGCACGCACGCACCCAAACACACACACACAACACACACACACACACACACACACACACACCCCATGCACACGATTCATGCTCTATACGCTTTCCATGCAGGGTCAAACTGGAGCTGCTGCCGGCTTTTACTGTCTCTTGAACTGAGTATTCAACAGAGTTGCAATAGTAATGGTGCTCTGTTAGTTGAAAACAAATCTCTCAGGCACCACTGCCCTATACTGTACATGTAGTAGGGTTGTTAGTAGGAATAAACACTGAAGCACCAGGGAGGAAGCTGGACTAAGAAAGAGGAGGAGCCAAACTGGAGGAAAAGAGAAGAAAAATATTTTTATTTATTTACGGAATTAGTTGAAAACACACCAAACAATTTAGAGTTTGAATGATGGTTAAGTGTGTCCCAATTTATAAGAGGACCATTTTCACAGAAAAGTAAATGGACATTAACCCATCCATAGTTGTGATGAACTCCTGACGACAATGGAAATACTATTTAGATTCCCCATAAATATTCAGTATCAGTATGAATATTAATCTTAATCAGCTCAATCACTGATAACCAGGGCCCTACCTGTATACTGGTTATCAATCACTGATAACCAGGGCCCTACCTGTATACGTTGTTGACCGGGGTCCCCAGGGCTCTATCCTTGGCCCCCTCCACATTCCCCTCTACACCAAATCGCTTCAGTGAAAATATCGATCCGTTTGCCTGTTATGACATGCCCAGAAAGGGATGCTAGAGTTCATGTGGTTAATGACATCGATGGCTCTGGGAAAATACATCTGCTGCACGTTACGAAGTGAGCCAGAGAACGAAATCAGCGGGTCATTGCCTTGTGCCTTAGAGAGGATACGACACGCTATTGATATATTGCTGTAAAGAGGCTCCACTGACTGGTCTCGTCCGCGCTCGTAATAGGTGGCAATTTCTACCACTTACCTTGCCTGCCACCCTGGAGATGACAGACCACTGAGGGCATTTGGCTGAGGTGGCATACTGTACTGTAACGGCTTGTTTTCTACTGTGGTCAGCTTCGTGTGTTTATGGTATGCACGCATGCACAGAAGAAGAATAATTATATATATATATATATATATATATATATATATATACACACAGCAATATATATATATATATATACATATACCGGTGTGTGTGTATACATATATATATATATATATATATATATGTATATTAGTGCGTGCATGCGTGTGAGGGGGGGGGTGGTGGGAGTGGGAGAAAATAGTGAGTGAGTGGGGGTCAGGATGCTAGAAGGCTGGGCACAAGAAAGATGAGATTGTGTTGCTTGATGGATGGAGTGAAATATGGGAATAAATCTGGTGGGGTGCCGCGTGAATCTGCTGCTGTAGGTGCTATATCCACTGGGGTATCAGTGAGCTGTCAGCCCTGTGAACGATTACGAGGGGGGAGGGAGGGGGGAGGTGGAGAGAGAGAGATGGGTAGGCCTATAATGTAGTGCATAGAAGCACTGAGAGGATCCAAAGAATTCCAATGTGTATTGTCTATTAAGAAGGCAGTTATGGGACACTGGAGGTACTGTGTTGGTGATCGGAGGCAGCATCCTGCACAACACAGACTCCATCAATAACAGCTGCTCACCCTTCCTGTCAGTCTGTCTGTCTGTCTGTCCCTGCTATCCCTTTTTCATTCCTTCCCTCCCTCCCTCCTTCCCTCCTTCTCTCCCTTCCTACTGTATGTCTGTTCATGCCATGCCCTTTTCTTTCCCTATCTCCCACTCTCTCTCCCTCTGTCTGTCCCTGCTAGTGCTATACTTTAGGGTTCCTTCTTTTGAATTAACATTTGTTGTTCACTGAAATGATAGTCAGACAACCAGTACTGCTTTTGTTTCAACTTTACTGCAGGTTCGTAAGTGGCAGCATTGAAAAAATTAGCAGAGCATAAATAGAGTAAAGCAGTGCATCCGATGAATTGAGCAAAGCATAACCACTACAATGCTCTAATTAAATGTCCTCACAGCATTACACCTGTAACCCCTATAGAGGGTATGCACTATGCGCGTGACATCAAACCAGGAAGTTATGCAGGAACGCCTACTGAGTGGCAAAAAACTACTTTCTGGCCTTGATAGCCCATACCGTACATACAAACAGAAAAGTCCTACCTGATTGCATTAAACAACGTTAAACAATGTTAAACTCACTTTGCATGTTGCTTTGACACTCTATTTGCCACTCGATGTGCCATTCACTTCAAGCATGCGCATACCCTCTATTGCATATGTCTGTCCATGGAATTTCATCCTATTCTCTTTACCAGCTGTGACAGCATGGCTGGTGTTGTGTTCACCTTATGAGACTCTGTGTGTGATGTGTATAATGTCTGTGGATTGAATTTGTCGATGCAACTTCCATGCACAATTACAAAAGATCACAAAATGTTGGATGGATGACTTTCTATCTGGATCAATAGATATCAATGGAATACGTGTGCATTTTGTCGGCTTTGTCTTTTTGAATGACAACAACACATTGCCACACACACTCGAGTGCATAGGAGGAAGAGTTAAATGGATGGAAAGCTGGCTAAATGGAAGATTTAGGTGAACAAGGAACATGGGGGTGATGGCTTGGGTGTGTGGCATACAGATATGGATGAGATGAGATGCGAGGCTAGTCCATCAACCTGGTGGAACTCCATGTGGGACTCTCTCCATGCATGCACACAGAGATACTATTTGTGCGTATATGTTATGCTCACCACCTTGTAACCTATTTATCAGTGACACGCAACTGCTGTCAGAAAGGCTGTACAATATGTCAGCTTTTCAATGAGTTTGTATGCACAGAACATTATGTATAACATGCAGCACAGCACTACAGCATGCACAAGGACATACAGTACTGTACAATGTAGGGTCGGCAACCTTTTTGAGGTTGCTGCAACATTAGTGCCATGTCTTTATTTTTTTTCACATAAGGATGTATGATTATTAGACTCTTAGAGCAATAACCCACTATCTCCCAGACTCTCTCCCCACCCAGTCAGAGTTCAATGAATGCGAGTTTGAATGAATGTAGAATTATGTGCAGGATGTAATTTGCATACAGATGTGAGTGGACTTAATTTAACCGACTAAACTTTTTTTGGAATATTTAATTTTAAAAGAAAAATCCTCTCTCGCCAGTGTGCCAGTGATCACCCTCTGCTGTGCCAATGTTGGCACCCATGCCTTACTGTAGGTTGCCGAGGCTGAATACATAATAACATTCAGGGCATAAGTATAAATATTTTAGTGATAATGTTTTATAATGTCTTACAAAACTAACGATCAATTATTTTGAGTAGATCCAGGCAGGGGACTCCCCCGACACTCTGGCTCTTTATTAAACATAAAATAATTGTTCTGATGGGTTGCCAATTTCATTCAATCGGGAAAGAGTTCCCATTTATCAGCTTCAATTTGATAGTGTTCCAGTTGGGTCAAATTGGTGTCCTGACCTGAAAATGCATTTCTGTTTATTTGCATTGAGTCGAAGAGACCAGAATATAGAGCTATATATCTTTGAGAAACACAAATCACTTACTAGTCCACTTGCCATAATGTGAACCCAGGCATGTTGAGTACACCAAGGTTTTATGTTAGAAATGTTGAGTATATGGGTCCCCAGCATGTAGAAACTGCCGGATGCTAACTTGCATATGTTGAGCAATTATAATAATAATAATCTAAATGTCATCATGCTTTAAGTAGCATGTGACGTGTCAAACTAGGGGGTTTTCATGATTCCGAATCCATTCCAAGCATTAGTTTTGCACTAAAATCACTCCTTGGGCTTAAAACGGCCATAGTGTCATCACAGATGTGATGATGACAGCACATTTGAGCAAGTCGCTATGGCCGTTTTCACTTTTTAGCACAATGTTTTGTGCAATGGCCACAGGGGATACCATAGTCTGTCATTGTTCATTGGACTCTCAATCAAAATGACATAAGTACAGAAAGTTGTGCACGAGGCGTACAAGCCAAGGAAACTGTCCAGTTCACTCATCCAGGAGGTGATTTCACCGCATTAACCATGGCCATTAAACCCACTCAGCTGTAGTTTCATTAGCAACATCTGAACACAGTGAAAGTAAAAAGCTCTGCTTAATTCATCCATTTGTAACTCTGAAAGTGTAGACATTTTGCATGAATTGTGTACACTTTAAGAGTTAAATTGACACAGATTGACACTGACAATTTTACTGAGTAGTTCTTTGTCAGAGTGTGAGTGACCAGTCAAGGCCTGCAAACATGTTCATTCCAATCCATTTGACCCAATCATCATTAGCCTTTCTTTACTTACAGTAGCTCAAACAATTATATAATTTGACTCAGTTCCTTGTCATCTTCTCGCTCTGCACATTTCCACATTACTTCACAAGCTATTAAGTATATTTTATTAAATTGACTTGTGTTGACGCTCCAATCTTATTCACCTATAGGCGATAATTTACAATGTAGATTTGGGTGGTGTTACAACTTTTAAACAACAATTTAAACATGCTTTGAGGTCATATACTATGTCTTTTTAATTTTTATAGACTGTTCCCGATATTGTAATGATGAATTCATATAGTCAGAGTGTCAGACTGCACCTTTTCTTGTGTACAAGCAAAGGCCTAGCTGACTTAAGCTTCTTGTGGATACCTTTGGGGTGTCCGAGGTTCTGAGTTCTGCTATATTCATGAAGTAACTTCATCTTCAGAGAATAAAAATAGCTTTCAGTCACAGCGAATGTTCGAGGGCCTAGAGATCTAATAGCATCAAACCATATCAAAAGACCAACCTTTGATTCCAGTCAGTGTGACATATTGGCAGTTTTACTTTCCATGTTTTAAATAAAAATAACATGTACTTCATAATTTGTACTTTTGGATACTTCAGTATTTACATGTTGCTTGAAGGCAGTGGTGGAAAGTAGCTACATCTACTTAAGTACTGTACTTAAGTAAAATAATAATAATAATTAATAACCATTCCGATGTAACTGGCTGGATTTGTACGAATGCGATGCGAATTGGACTCATGTAGGCTATACACTCATTCGGATTTAAGTTAATTCTGGTCTATCTGAGCATGCTCATTTACAAGGCGCTCCACCTTCAAGGCGCACGCCAAGGGAGTATATTTTGTTTCCGAGTTTTGCACATACAGTAGAGCGCGTTTTTTCGTGCATTTTGCAGATCCGAAATCCACACAAAAAACGTGGACCGTCCCAAGTTGATCATGATCACTCTGATAATTTTCAAACATAGGCTAGCGCTTTATCTGCAAGATTATGCATGGATTGCAGTGGAGAGGAGAGGACGCAATGCTGTCAGCCTGCTGATCAGTGATCACACACACACACAGACACACACACATACACACACACACACACACACACACACACACACACACACACACACACACACACAGTTCCAAGAATACGCTATAATGTCTATCTATCCTATCCCCTTAAACTTTTATATAACTTGCCTATTCCAAGTGCAACCCAAACGCCATGAAACATAACGGCTTGCAGTTTGCATTGATGAGCAGCTGCAATCAATCTAGTATTAAACACCCACTTTATTCTCTGGTATACAGATGTGTTGCGCCCGGAATATATTTAATGCCATGATGATGATGCGGCCATAGATGGATGCGGCTGCCTGCCACAAGTTCAATAACTCTGTCTCCATGGGTTCAAGCCTGGATTATCTTTCGTCGCACAATGTTGTCGTGCAGATAACATTATGCGATGTACAAGACCACAGATGGGACACGTTGTCAGCCTGTAGATCAGCTCTTGCCTTTTACACAATTTACGTGCATTGTGTGTGTGTGTGTGTGTGTGTGTGTGTGTGTGTGTGTGTGTGTGTGTGTGTGTGTTTTAACAGTCTGTCTCTCTCTCTCTATTTTCACACCCAGTCTGACTTTTAATTAAACCTTTCGGTTTCGGCATTTGAAAACAGCTCTCCAAGCTCAATGCGGCACATTGTGAGCTTGTAGATCTAGTAGATTTTATACATTTTGAACTTGTGAAATGGCACATTCTGTACAATGGACTATTACTTTTACTTTTGGTACATTAAGTATATTAAATTTTGATGACGATACTTTTGTACTTTTGCTCAAGTACATTTTCAATTCCGGACTTTTACTTGTGACAGAGTAGGCCTATTATCTACTTTTCCCACCACTGAATGTGTCTGTCCGTGTGACCATACAGAGATCAGAGCCTCAATCAGCTGTTGCCATGGTAATGTACAGAAAGAGAGAGGAAAATAACAGGTGGACTGGAAGAAGTACTCTGTAATCCTGCATTCACAATTTGACTTGAATCAAAACATCTCAAATGTAGTCAAAATGTCATTGGTAATACAGTAGCTTGACAACACAACATTTCACAATGCAATGCGCTGTGAGCACAACATAAGAGGGCAAAACAATAAGGAGTAGTTAGAGACAGGAGGAGATAAATAAAGAGGCCACAGGCCACAGGCCACAGGCAAGGCCACAGGCCACAGGCAAGGCCACAGGCCACAGGCAAGGCCACAGGCAAGAGAAGAGAGGAGAGGAGGATACAGCAGCAGCAAGCCAGTGATCAGCATGAGTGAACCAGTGAGTGATTGCATATCAGCAGGGATTCAGCTTTCGCGTCTCACTTAGCTCTAAGGTTTGGCTTGAATAATTCCACCGGTCAGACGTATATAGGCCTACGTCATGTTCTTTTTTTTGTAACTCTTGATGCCGCCTTGTGCTATGAGAGCATGTTGCACTGCAGGAGGGCCAGTACACCCGTTAGCAGGGTTGGCTGAACTCAAGCACAGTCGAGCCAGTCTTGTCCATATCATCATTACATCGTATATAATGTCGGGGGACTCCAGGGGACCAGAAGCCAGCGAGAGCAGGGAGAGGTAGTGAACGACGAAGGCATGGAGAGAGGGAGGGGGGAGGGGGGGGGGGGGGTAGATGGAACAGGAAATCATGTAATCCATACAGTATTCTAGCTACACTCCCGGGGGAATGCTGTAACGTCAGTGTGCCATATTGGCCAAGTGGGACACATTACAGACAATTTGTTTATCAATATTATTAACGTTATAGAATCAAATGGATTTTTACCCCCCTGCAATAGTTTCGCTCATGTTAACCTTGATTTATACACTGTCATACGTCATTGTGATGCGTGGTATGGTTGTAGTTCTCTCTCTCTCTCTCTCTCTTTACTTCCCACCCTTCTCTGTATTTGTTCTCTTCCATCCCCTTACTCTCAGTTTCATCTGAGGAGACGTCTAGGCCTCTCTGTCTAATGGTTTGAGGAAATCACAGCCCCTAGAGCTTGGCTCTCTCATATTGTGGCTCCCATTAAAATGCCATACGTCTCCTTGTCTCTCTCCGTCTGCTTCACTAATGTCTGTCTTTCTGTCCTATTGTGTGTTGGGTGTGTTTTCCTTCTTCCACATTTTATTGTGTCTCCCTTTGAAGATCAATGATGGGCATTCTCTAAAAAAACAAACTCCATTTGATATTTTGTATCAAGAATTTAACTAAATTGAAAAGGAGTCAAGTGTGGAAGAGTACAGTATGTGGCTACTGGCTAGGGGTGCTGGTGTTGCATACTATAGTGACTTTAGCTAAAACATCTACACAGATGGTCCAGTACAAACAAATGAGGATATAATTCCCACTGAGCAATAGTCGTTTATTAGACGTCTGCCTAAAAAAAAATGTTATAATTGTTGCTCTAAGCTTAGCCTAGATATTGATTAGCAGTTTTTTCTGAGGTCTGACTGCTTTTAAGACGCAAGAAACTATAGTCTAGGTATTCAGGTATTATATAACCAGGTATTCAGAGCATTATATCACTTTCCCACTATCTGTGTGTGATAGATTTGAGAGGGTTCAGACAAGTGCTATATGCTTGATATATACTAGATGTTTAAATGACCTCAGGCATTGACCCTTTGGATAAATCACAGGAATCCAATGTTTATTTCAAGATACGCACGCACGCACGCACGAACGCAGGCAGGCAGGCAGGTACGCACACACATATACACACACAGTATACACACACACACACACACACACACACACACACACACACACACACACACAGAGCCATGCTCACCTCACCTGTCCTCTCTCCTAGCAGAAGGTTGTACTTTCCTACATGGTGAACAGTGGTTACATTAGCATGAAATTGTCTAGTTTAAATGGAGCTCATAGCTGACGTTCAGGAGCAGGACCACACCCCCAACCCAGCTACCTCCACCTCCTATCAAGCCACCTCCAATCGGGTCACCTCCACCTGTATATATAAAGCCCATCCAACCCCCGGTTCTCCCCCCGTTCTTGCTTTCGTCACCGTCTCGCTTTCGTCGCCCCATTCTGCACCAGAACACGCAACGGCAACATCAACTCGACAACAGAAATACGTGACAGTGCAGTGATATACACATTTTCTCGGCCGGTGGCTCATTCATTCCGTATCACCTTAAGCCGTTTCCTCCTTTCTACCCATCAGTCGTAGCTTTCAGATTAACTCGCAGGCCAGGTATAGATAAATCCATGGACCATGGAAGGAATGCGTTCTCCCCGTTCCTGTCATCTGTCACGTACACGGCCGTTCCAAACATCGGCGCTTTAAACTGTCTTTACTCCTCGGATGGTTCGTATCGTCCCAAGGTTAATCTCTTCTCAACCTAACCGCTCTATCCATGTTTTAATTCGTTCAAGAGCCATCGATCGTCGCCGTCTATGTCGTAGGTAGCTCGCTGCTATTTTCTCAGAGAGAAATAATCCAAGCCTCCCGCTGTTTCCTCAACTCCGATTCGTTCGGCCTGCGTCATGTGCTCGACTTGCACCTTAAATTAAAATAAACGAATAAATCATTAATAAAATAAATTAAATTAAATTAAAAGCGAACACATAAATGGTGGTGTCATCGGCACCGGATCGCCAGCACCCCCTGCAGCTGCAGCGGTCGGGGTTCAGGTTTAACTCAAGTTTCTATTAAAGACCTGTTTTTCTTTCGCCATCATCGCTAAATACTGTCGAAGGGCACTGTCAGGCCTCTATTTTAGGTGGCAGCACGCAATGCCTTCTTCGTCTCCCCGAGCCCATTCCTGTTTTGCGGGTATCACAGTCGTTCAGAAGTGGTATTGTTCGTGTGCTCGGCCATCACTGGCTTCATTGTCGGCCGTCCCAACTGACCAAGAAGGCGACATCAATCAAGGCCCTTGCCTTCGTCATGTGACCTCAGAGCAGCACCTCAATCCACGGGGTAATGTAGCACCGAGATGCCAGCGCCAGCCTCCTTAAGCAGTTCGCTACAGTATGGGGAGCCAGGCACCGAGATGCCGTCACCCCCTGCCCTCATCTCACATCTCCAGAAGCAGTTCGCTCCAATAGGGGGAGTTAGGCACCGAGTTTTCAACGCCTCTGACGCCTTCCCAGCCTACAGAAGCAGTTCGATCAGTTGGGGGAGTCCGGGGTTTCGTTGTGCCTGGGAGCACGGCGGACTCTGTTAAATGTCCTCATTGGTGGTGTGGTCCTTGATAGTGAAACAGCCATAAAACATTCATGGTTGTGGTGGTGCAACTATGGCCTCATGCACGCATTCCCCCCTCTCATTAAAACATATACAGTATCATCATTTTTGTTCTCTGTTGCGTGTGCGTGTGCGTGTGCGTGTGCGTGTGCGTGTGTGTGTGTGTGTGTGTGTGTGTGTGTGTGTGTGTGTGTGTGTGTGTGTGTGTGTGTGTGTGCACGTGTGCCGTGCAAATGTGGATTGTTGACTGTGGCCTTGGGAGTGTACAATTCACCTTAATGCCATATTGTTCCCAGCCAGTGTGTTTGCGTGTGAGAGATGGAGAGAGAGAGAGAGAGAGAGACAACTCATCCTTTGCTCCCTCCACCCCAAAGCTAGCTACCAATCAGTTTGACAGAAATATGCGATCAGCACGAAAACACACACACACACACACACACACACACACACACACACACACACACACACACACACACACACATGGCACAGGTGGATGGCAGTGAAAACTAAAATGATTGTAGTCAATTGAGACTCCACTGCCTGTCTCTACCCACCCCCCACCCCCACAGTATATGGACATCTTATATCCATGTCAGTTCCCACTAAGGCTCACTAGAAGATGGTGATATTTTTGTCTACCTGCTCTACGTCTCAGAGGTGGGTGGTTGCAAATTTACCTGCCAGTACAGTGACATCATCGCTTGAGAGCTTGGTGAATGGAAAATACAGTCTTTCTCTTCCGGGAACGTTACCACACTAAAATAGTAGCCACAGTTGTTAATAACATTTATTTTGTTGTTTGACATCTCCATGGATGATGTCATTGGTTGGCAGAATTTTAAGCTATACAGTATCCACAGTACGCCTCTGAGATTCAAGATTCAATAGATTTAGTTGTCACTCATAAGTAGTGAAACACATATCGAGTAGACAGCATAGTAGGCTAGGTACCATCCGTGAGCATTTTTTAGGACCCACCGGTATATAATTATCATGGTAGAATTTAGAGGAAGTGTCCCTTTAACTTCTTCATCCCATGCTTACTGAGGAACTTTTCTAGAGGCTGCCAATGTCGAGCAGGAGAGTGATGGGTATATACCTAACCGGTCAGAGCAATAAGCAGCTACTAGTTTGTTATTTAACCAGACACTCTTATACAGCACAAAATACAAATGCACAGTGTCCGACTAAGCGGTGGTGGCAGTCTGCTGAAGCTCCCCACACTAGAATAGTGTTGGGAGTTTCACACTCAAAATAGTTTTTTGCTGTATCATAGTTTTAGCATAATTAAACATGCAGTAGAGGCCTTTGCCATTTGAAGGCCCATTTTAGAATCAAATGGAGCACACAAACATGCACCCTATTGACACTGTTGTGTCCCAAAACACCAACTAGACTATATCATCTGATATGTGGCCCTACTTACACCATGGAAAATGCAAGACATCCAAGTTTAAAACCCTAATGAATTATTACTCTATACTTTTACCATTAAGAGTCGTAGACATTGGCTTTTTAATAAGATGTGCAATAACAATAAATCTTGCAGGCTAATGACCCGGTCCTCTCTCTCTCTGTGTCCCCCCTCACACAATTTACAATTTAGACATTTAGCAGACTCTCTTATCCGTAGCGACTTACAAAGTGGAAGATAAGAATAAATGGCATGAAAAAAATTTGAAGTGCTACAATATAACTAGGATAACAGGTAAACATAAAACCTAGCATCTGTCTTAACAGCAAGAGTCTGCAGCCCTGACTGAACTGGAGAGGTCATTTCGCAGTTTGGTACCCATGAGGGAGAAGAGTCCAGGACGCATTTATTATCTTTATTATTATCTTGTTGTTGTATTGTTGTGATACAGTAGCACCGTCTCTGCGGAACATGTCCCACCAACATTTCACTGCTTACCTGTATTATGAGTAAGTGACAATGCGACTTATTGAAAACCTTCTTCAGTCCATTTGAATGTTCTGGAAAATTCTAACTACCCTATCTGTACTGTGCATATTGTACACTATACTTACCACTACCTACCCATAATTTCTACCCACATACACACATTACCCCTATGGATAAATACTACCTTCCGCGTAGAGACTACCCTACCCAATACCGTATTCATACATACCCATTGATCTCGTATACTTTGTGCATAGATGCTGAAAGTCACATATGCAAGTCAGACCACTTAAGATCCATTGTTCTGCCCTCTGGTCTGTCTTTGTGTTGTTGTTTTTAGTCTCCCTGAAAGGGCATTCTTTCAGTTCTTCAGACAGTGTTGTTTGAGATGAGCCCAGGGGCTACAACTTCCTTCGTGTCAGAGGGCATTCACTAAATGTCTCTGCACACATACAAACACAAGCAGGCAAATTGGCACACATGCACACACCTGACGCATGCATGCGTCAGGTGTGCATGCACACGCACAGACACACGCACAGACACACAAATCTTGCACACAGACTTGCAAGCACATGCACAGTACACATGTGCTCATTCAGACAGACATTCATGTATAGATCCAGGAGGGTGAGTCACACACATACTGTACACACGCCTGGGAAATGTTCACATCATGTTTTTGCAGAGGAGGCACAGTATGAAGTGTTTGGATCAGAGCTCTTGGTGGGGTGGGGGGGCTAAGCCAATGAATGCAGTTTTAGATGGGGTATGATGGATCAGAGGAGGACACAGCAAGTGGAAACTGGCTTGGCAAGGCGTGATGGGGCAGTGCTGCAAGGGGTAGCGGCGGGAAGGGGGCTACGCATGAATCATGGTGAAATGTGCAAAGAAGTGAGAGAGCGTGAAATGCTTTAAGGAAAGGAGGAAGTTGCTGAGAGAAGACAGTTGGACTAAGTACAAACAAGAAGAAAAGGCAGACTGAAACTCCTCGGAGAGGACGGTTCAGATGAGTGGAGGGAACAGGGTGATGTGTGGAGGGCACAGGGTGATGTGGAGACAAGAAAAAAAGGCACAGACAGCAAAGGAGAGGAGGGGAGATAAAGTTATGGAGGGACAGGAATTGCTCATTGTGGTTGTGCTGGTATCAGACTGTGAGGCGTAGACTGTAGAGAAAGATGAAGGACGGTGCTCAGTCACTACAGGCTTATAGAGCACAAAGAGAGATTAATTTCTTCTCTCAAATAATATTTTTATGAAGGGTGGAAAGGAAGGAAGGAATGAGTACGAAGAAAGGGTGAGAGATGGAAGAAATGATCAACGATGTAGGACCAAAAGAAGGTGGGTGGGCAGATGTGAGAGAGACCCACTGGGGTGTGATTGCTTGATGGAGAGATCAAGCCACTATAGGGGGGTTGTTAGGAAATGATAAGTGGCAAGCCTTGTGGGGCAGAGGAGCAAGGAAGAACGGAACAGGTCAGTCTCCATGCTGAGACGAGACCTGGGCAACATCTGGACTAGCACACAGTACAGTCAGCGAGTACGGACCGGGTGGCTGTTCAACGCAGGCGGGGACAGTGAAAAACAGATGTAGCAGGGATGTAGAGACAGCGGATTAATTTGTCCAGGGGGAGATAGAGAGAGTGAGGAAGGACTTCTCCCTGCAGTGTGTGAGTGGGAAACGCTCATCCATGTGAGTGGAAGAGAGCAAATGGCCAGACATGGGGACACACGGAGAGAGACTGCAGACAGTGTGTTTGCCATATGCATGGGGATATCCATTGTGTGGGGAAATGATGAGAAGGGGTCTGAAGCAAGAAAATCTAGAGGGTAATAACTGCAGGACTGGAGCAGAGCTTCTCTGTGAGATTAGGGAGAGGGGGTGAGGGGGGGAGGGTGGGTGACAGACTGGGGTATGTCACAAGGGATTTGAGGGAAGCCAGCGGGAGGAGAAAAGAGATGCTGAACCAGTGAGAGTGAGAGTGTGTCTGTGAGCGATTGAGTGAATGAGGGACGGACAGATACTCAGAGTGTAGTACTGGAGGAGAAGGTGAGCATGCAGGGCATCTTGCAGGTTGAATGAGAGTAGAAGTCAATGCGGGACAGTCAGCACAGTGTGGGTGTGTGTGTGTGTGTGTGTGGCGCCATCTTGCAATGTGTATGAGCTTGTAGATGGCCTATTTTCTGCAGCAAAGACATTTTGTAAAAAAGTAGCAGGCCTACTACAGAGCCCTGAGCATTTCCAGATGTTTTCTGAATATCTTTTAGAACTAGAGGCGCTCACAGTTAATGGCAATGCCACACATTACATTCCTCTGTGATATGTTGGCACCTCAATACTCACTCTACTGAACTCAAATTTGTGTCTAAATCAATACAGCATGGTGCGCAAGAATTGATTGATGGATGGATTGATTTATTTATGTTTTTTATTGACAATAATACATTATACATGACCACATTTGTCAAATGGTTTGACAGATATGTGCAAATTGAGTGTGAATTTGAAATTAGGCATGACCGTATAGGGTCTAGGTTGTCCTCAGACTATAGCCCTACAGTGGCCTTCACAGACAGTTTGATCCCCCTGCATCATTCTGGTTAGAAGTACATTCTGCCCCTGCATCTTTACCCATTTAGGCCTGACCTTGAAATTAAAAAAATATATTCTAAATCCTCCAGTTTTCTGAAATAAATATTTTCACGATTTTTCAAAAATAGCAGACCTACAAGCTCGTAGCGCGCCACAGAGCTTGCAGATCTGCTATTTTTCAATAGCTAAATTATAACATAATGTTTGAAACACCAAAAGGGGTTCCCGCCCAAAATGGGTTAGAACGTCCACGTACATCAGGACAGCCTCGTGAACGATGCCCGTGGGTCCGTTAACACAGCACACGTTTGCTTGCTGGGAGCTGGTCTGACCGGGGGAACTGAATTCCTCAAGTCAGAGGTGTGATCACGACATTTGTCTTGTACAACATGTATGCCTGGGATGGTCACCCGGGGATAATTGGGCATACAGTAATATCTTGCTGTCTCAGACTAGCTTCAGGCAAGGTGGCCTGTTCGATGGTTCAGACACTTGCCTGAGAAGTAGAGAGATTGGCTGAGTGAAGAAAGGAGAGAGAGGGAGGTTTGTTACTTAGGTACTGTATACTTCTATACAGCAGCCAGTGGTTTGTGCCTCAACTGCTGCACTGATATTTTATCAGATTTTTAAAGGTTATGAAAGTGCAGATTGTAAGCATTCCAATAAAGTGCCATAAATTGAAATCTGAAAATAGTTGAAGATCTCATTGCTGTCGAGACAAAGTAAAAGAAAGGAAAAACTGTTTCAATGGATGTATTCATCCCCATGCTAATGCTTTTAATGGAAGTATTCATCCCCATGCTAATGCTTTTCATTGGTTAAGTATTGATAAAGCCCACCGCTTTGCACCTGGTGTGTTATCTTCTATCACACACGCACACGCACACATAAAAATCTCTATGTTTAGTCATTGAAACGCCTTTAAATTCTGCCTGATGAAGTCACAGTGACCTTAGAGTGCTCCTGCACTGCTGAAACTCTTTTCATTACCATGTACTTTCAACTGCATTTAAATGTCCGCAGGTGAGGTGAGCTCCAGCGGTCTCAATCATTTCAGACAACATTGGGTACTGCATAGAGCAATTACAATGCACTGCAGTAACACAACAAGCAGACTTTAACCCATTCTGACCTGAGATCAGATTCAAACGAGGTTTCCACTGGACACACACTGGTCTGATGAACCCATTCTGACCTGAGATCAGATTCTAAAAATGTCAGTCGTTCTTCGAATTTTTCAAAAATAGCAGACCTACAAGCTCGTATCGCGCCACTCGGTGGCGCGATACGAGCTTGTAGATCTGCTATTTTTCAATAGGTAAAGCATAACATGATGCTAACACCAAAATGGGTGCCCGGTCAGAATGGGTTAAGAGACATCGTGCATGTAGTGTATTGAGGTAGATAAACACCTCATGGGGTTTGGTTTTCATGAATAACATCAGCTTGAGTAGTGCGCACGGTCAGTTTTACACAAACACACACACACACACACACACACACACACACACACACACACAAAACCCAATATTTATCCCCTTCCTCTGTGATACGCATGGCCCAGCACAGTAGAAATCTGCTGCCTACACGCTTCAGTGACTGTGTGTGTGTGTGTGTGTGTGTGTGTGTGTGTGTGTGTGTGTGTGTTGGAGAGAGAGCGTGAGCCAGAAAGAGGTAGTTTAACAGGTTATGGTGATGTACACCCTCTCGGATTGAACAAGCAGGTACTGAAAATGTTTGCATTCAGCCTCCCATAAACACACGCACAGTCACACACATACACAGTTGCACACACACACACACACACACACACACACACACACACACACACACACACACACGTAGATTCACTTGACAAATGGGGGGCTTTTTGCCTTTTGTCCGCAGATGTGTAATGCTGGTTCTCTGTGTGCGTGTGTCTATTATTGCTAAACTTATCTTTCAAACAGATGGGAAGAATAAATACTAGGCTGCCAGGCTGTCCTTGTTTGGCTTAAGAGAACGTGCGTGCGTGCGATATAATAATACAAATTAAATGGGTGTCTGGGTGGCATAATCACCAAATAATGAAATATCTTATTTATCCTGGGCATGACGTTAAACTGTTCTGTTCGAGAGGACCGGCGACCCTCGAATGTAAACGGCCATGAAAGGAAACTATGGATCATTTAAAATGTAAAAGGCAGATCATAATATCTGCCTTTATATATATGAGCTTATATTATAAGCTCATATATATATATTTCTTTTTTTTTTGTTGTTGTCATCTCCTCCTCTCCTCTACATGAAAATCTAAAATCAAAACATGAAGTTCTCATGCTCATTTTCATAACCTGATCTCTGCGGGGGGTTTTAACAGGGTTTTAACAGACACAAAATGTATCTCATTGCACAAAGCGTGCTGCGTGTAACATTAACAGCAAGTCAAAGCCAGATCTATCCTGTGAAATTGTGTTTACACGCAAACAGCATGGATATTGTGATGGAAAGAATGAATGCGTGATTGCTTATTGAAGTGCGGTGATGCTCGCAGCAGTGATGTATAAGTCATTATAGTTTTGCACATCTCCTCCTAATTTAAACATAACTGAGGAACGCAATACACAAACAGACACATATGCATAGGCTCATGCATAACTGCCTTCACACAGGGAATTCCATGAGAATTGACTCACACACAATATACAGAACAAGTAGCACACAGGCCCAATACAACATATGGTGTAACGCCTGACAAAGTTATGTATTTATTTATTATTGTTTTTAATTAAAGCCCCCAGTGTTGTACTGATAAGACACCTTATCAATGTAATAGCAGCTGCTCAGCACTATTACTATAGATGGCCAATGTAGCAATTCAAAACCGACATGTAATGGAGAGAGGAGGAGGGAACATAGAGACATGGAAGAGGAGAGGAGTGGATAATGACTCATTTATACTAGTCATACAAACAAAGTACAGTATGAATCAGACTTAAATAACTTTGTAGTACATTTTCAACCTAAATGCATATTCTTCTGATGTGAGATCAAAATAGTGTCGAAACCCCCCCCCCCCCCCCCAAAAAAAAACAAACATTGTCATTGTTTCCCAACATTTTCCAGGGACATAAGCAAAGGACTAGGGCTTAATTTGACTTATATTATATATTTTTATATCAATTTATTTTAAACTTTTTTATATTTCACTCATAGTTCTCTGAAAAGGTCTGTACTGTAAATATTACGGCTGCAACAGATCATCATACAGATCGATTTTTGTTCAGGTGCAGGGCTCCAGACTAACTTTTTCACAGGTAGCACTGGTGCCACCTACCTTTTCAGTTGGTAGCCCCACCACAAATTAGGTAGCACCAACTTTTTTTTGTATCGCGCCACAGCGCTGTATTAATACATGACCTTATCACCAAGGCTAGCAAAGGTTTTCTTGGCTGAAGCATAAATACCTTAAATTAAGCACATAACATGTTATATTTCTCACTCACACACATTCTATAGGAAATTATTATAATTAATTAACCTATAGTGCATTTTTCCATATCGTTATTATCATTTGGCTACTGTATATGAAACAGAAATGAGACACACCCCTTACCTTCTGCATGGGCATGTTCAACCTAATGGCCAATAAGGATATTTAACACTGAGGTGCCCACGTGCCCACTCTTCCTGCACCCTTTTGCAATGTGAAATGCCACCGAATTCATAATCCTTGCCCACTTTCCTCCTGTCTTTTCTTTATATGGAATGAACATATGAAAGCTGATGTGCTTTTATTGTGAAGGGGAAAGTTTCTAAACGTCTCAGCCTGCATATTTCCATGTGCTGATCTACAAGCTCACAACGTGTGGTGGACGTGACGCGTTGTGAGCTTGTAAATCTGCTATTTTCAGCATGCAACACCACGTCGTAAGACGAAGAATATACCAGGTTTCACGTGGGAGATGTATTTTGTTCGAGGCGATCATGTATGTAGCTGGCCTGCATACAGTCTATGGCCTGCACACAGCGCAACTCGACGCAAAATAACAAGCTATTGGAAGCTATTTTTCAACAACAAGTTTACCGTGTTTGGGGTCGGGGACGAGGCGCAGTCCCCCATATGTTGTGTCTGCTGTCTCCGTGGATTCAGTGACAGCAATGCACAGCATGCATCATCATAGTTGTAAAATGTTTGCTAAGTGTGCGCTCCAGGGAAACTTATGTACAGCCGATGCTGAAATCAGTTTCGTTTTTTTCGGGGTTGATCAGTGAGCGTGCCGCCGCTGTTGAACTCACCAGTGCAGACAGACAGGCAGAGAGAGAAAGAGAGAGAGGAGGCGCGGAATGAGCGAGAATAAAGTAATATTTTATAATCGCGCTAATGCCCGTGCTTCATGGTTGAGGCTGGGAGTGAAAGCAATAAGTAGCACCGGTGCGACCTCGTTCAAATTAACTCGCACATTAAGAAATTAAGTCGCATATGCGACCTGTTAGGTCGCACGCTGGAACCCTGGTCAGGTGACAACCTGACCTAACATCTACTTGTGAAATGTAGACGTCATGTTCGCCACCTAGTCGACTTTAATAGAAGACTTGCGGTATTGAGGGGGCAGAAAACAACTTCCGGTTGTTCCCCATGCGTTGTCCCCATTCAATAGAAGTCTATGTAGAAGAGCCGCCATTGTACTGGCCCCCTGAAGTGAACATAGTTTGCGTAACTGTGGCTCTGGTCTACTCCAGGCAGGGTTGCCAAGTCCGCTTATTTCCAGCAAAACTTGGATTGATTGTTTTTCCACAGTTGCTTGCCTGGATTTTGGAGGTTGGTTAGCTTATTTCTGTCACGACAGTTGCCAACACTGGCAACCATATTACTCTGCTGGCAACAACCTCGGGATTGGCTGTCTGTCTGAGACAGTGAAGACTCGCAGTAACACTCACAGCTTGACGGGGAAGGAGTCCGGACTCGCAGAAAGTTTTCATGTCGATTTGTTGATACATAAGAAACCTGTTTCTCGATTATTTGATTTGATCAACATTAGATAAGTAAAGTATGAAAGTATGTTAGTCTAAATGTCAGTTTTCGGGTATCTCAGTCGGTAGAGCTCTCTCCTTTGGACCACAAGTTCATACGCCAACTCAGCGTATGAGTAGCACGGCTTGGTGCAGCAAGTCGTGCGAGAAGTGCTGGTAGCTAATGGTAGGTGTGGCGCTCCACCTCAGTAATCCATCTCTAGCGCATTGTAACGGGGATAGAGAAGTGCTGGTAGCTGATGGTAGGTGTGGCGCTCCACCTCAGTAATCCATCTCTAGCGCATTGTAACGGGGATAGAGAAGTGCTGGTAGCTAATGGTAGGTGTGGCGCTCCACCTCAGTAATCCATCTCTAGCGCATTGTAACGGGGATAGAGAAGTGCTGGTAGCTGATGGTAGGTGTGGCGCTCCACCTCAGTAATCCATCTCTAGCGCATTGTAACGGGGATAGAGAAGTGCTGGTAGCTGATGGTAGGTGTGGCGCTCCACCTCAGTAATCCATCTCTAGCGCATTGTAACGGGGATAGACTCCCACGTGATACCGACAATAAGCCACTCCCGACCTACTTCTTCAGTTTCTATATCATTTCCCAAACCACAATATTATTGATCACCTCACATCAGAACAATGGGATTAAGGTTAGAAATCTGCAACATTTTAGAGGAAGGGAGTGTCGAGAAGATGGAAAAATAACATGCCAAATGGGTGACATGAAAGAGAACGACAGTTATGTGTCATCCAGGGTTTTTGTTTTTTTTACATCATCCTTTGCTGCTCAGCTTTGATCATTAACAACGCAATCTGTCCTCACTACTCACTGCTGCCAGTCTCTCTCTTTCTTTCTTTCTTTTTCTTTCTTTCTTTCTCCTATATGAACCAAGAATGTTGACAGACAAATGTTGCCCATTAGTTGTCAGCGGGTCGTTGCAGATTAAAGCAGCAGGATTATAGCGGTCTTCAAAAACCCATTTTCTCATTAGTGAGTGTGATCCAGACACGACCATCAGCATTTGTAAAGCGGTTATACTGTAACAGATGAATGGCTTCGCTGTGTGTGTGTGTGTGTGTGTGTGTGTGTGTGTGTGTGTGTGTGTGTGTGTGTGTGTGTGTGTGTGTGTGTGTGTGTGTGTGTGTGTGTGTGTGTGTGTGTGTGTTCGCGGACACGTGTGCGTGTCTGTGTTAATATTATAAATGGTGCACTTCATTTGTATAGCGCCTTTATCCACTTTATAATGTGCATTACATTCACCCACTGTGTGTGTGTGTGTGTGTGTGTGTGTGTGTGTGTTCGCGGACACTTGTGCGTGTCTGTGTTAATATTATAAATAATTTCATTTGTATAGTGCCTTTCGTCACTGTGACTTCAACAGGCAGAATTTAAAGGCATTTCAATGACTAAACAGAGATTTTTGTGTGTGTGTGTGTGTGTGTGTGTGTGTGTGTGTGTGTGTATTTAAGCAGCTAAATTGGTTTCATCGACCTATTACAAACTTGCATGGAAAAGGTTAGAGCGCACGCACACACACACACACACACACACACACACACACACAGTCGGACAGACTGCAGTGTCTGTCTGTCTGTGTGTGTCTCTTTCCTCCTTCCTATCAATCTCATCTCTCTTGTTGAATGTTTTTGTCCATGTGCTGTTTCGCCTCTAATTCTCTCTTGTTCTACCTTCTCCTCTCTCCATTTTCTATCTGCCTCATGTTCTCCCTCTTTCATTGTCTCCTCCTCTTCTTCTGTCCTATCCCTATACTCCTGTCCTCAGTTCCCGCTCAGCACATCTCATTACAGCCCCACCCTTCCTCTCTTCTCCATTTTACCATACTTTTACTGTAGACAGAGGGACTGCATTATGAATTGCGTCATGTAGCAGCAGGCAGAAAATCACAGCACAGTCAGGAGACATTCGCCCAACATTTCGTTTGTGAATGGAGGCATAATTTATCACACTAAAGGGCCCTTTAACTGAACACAGCTCTCTCTTCCATGTGCATCATGTACTGTACTGTCTGTGGCGTGTGCATGGTCAGTGGTGGACAGTTTGAAAGTCAGGATTCATCTCGTTTGCCTTTTATTGAGACGCTGTTGGTGAGACTTAAGGAGTGAAACTGTAGAATAGAAACACAAAATACACAATAACATAACATGAGCACATACTAGGCCTATAAGCATTGTAGGCTTATGTGCAAACACAAAAAGTAAAACTATCGAGATAAAAGGTTTCTACCCGACAGCAACGATCCAGTAAACATTCGCCACAATGTGGTCTGGAGACGCTGAACAAAGACAGCTTTGTTGGGGAATTGCTGACAAATGTCACGGACATACTGACACTCCATACTGACACCCCCCCCCCATTTCTTAATATTCAGGTTTCAATATAGATGCAAACACATTCATATACAGTATAGGACAATGCACACGTGTGTGCGCAAGCACATGCTTGAAGCTCATTATGCACCCACACTCCCACATCGCAGCATTGAACCGCCACAATGCATTTACTCTCGTTGATTGACACAAACTGATTGATTGGTCAGAGACTTAATCCAATTACACCCTGTTAACCAATTAGTGCGTGCATGGACAAAATGTGTTGCGGGCCAGAGCAATTACTGAAATCTTTAATGACAGTGGGGCCTCACGTTATAGATACATGGTGGGGGGGGGCGGGGGGGGGGGGGGGATTCAACAGGCTACCTGAACCTCACATAAAGGCCCTGGAGAGGAGGAGGATAGAGGGAGTTAAGGAGTGGGAATAGTGATGTAAAAGCAGTGGTTCTCAACCTGTGGTTCATCTGCACTGCCACCACCTGTATCTAGACTCCAGGGGCGGTCCCTTCCCTATTAAAATCTACTATTAAATCGTAGTTTTTGTTAGGAGCGCATGCAATAAAAACTTTGCGTAGCAGATTAGCGTTTTCTTTTTTTTTTAATTAAGATAATTTTGGGGCTTTTTGCCTTTATTGATAGATTAATAGTAGCTTGACAGGAAAGGGGGGAGAGATGGGGGGGGGGGGGGAAGACACGCAGCAAAGGTCGTCGGGATCGAGACTCACAACACGCTCAGACGCTGTCAGGCTGGATTACCAGCCTAGGTGCCTGGACCGCTCGGCCGGCCCAGGCCGCAGATTAGCGTTTTTAATGCTAGCGAAGTATCAGATCATGTGATCGAAACATGGATGGCTAATACTTCTGGTTCACGAGCCGTGTCACAGGGTCCTCTTTGGGGCTTTTTTTGTAGTTTTAGTTTGGCACGAGTGAAAGGGCGCCTGAAGATATGCCTGGCAGTTAAATGTACTGTACTTAAGTACAGTTTCGAAGGTACTTTGATTTTACTGGAGTACTTCTTCCTCCACTGGGAACACTGCACAGAGGGGCTGTAGACGGTCTTGAAGGGCAGAGGTATAGATGGATGGGAGAGCTTTGTGGGTTATTCACTCTTGACTCTGCATGGGCACAATGGGCCCTTAGCCCATTAGTTAATCTTTGGGAATATATTTTTCTTCATCCTGTACTCATTACACTGCAGGGACATTGTCTGTGGGAGACACTGCCCTAAAACAGCTTGTTAGCATTATGAGTGTGAGGCATTGTTCCCCGGTTAGGGCGGTTAAAAGTAATGGATAACGTGTCAGCTCATGGCTAACAGATGGCGCCCTGCATAAAACTTTTACTTTTACTTCATTGAATTATATTAGGACGCTGGCCTGCATGCTCTCTCACACAGCTACAGAGTATATAGTATACCAGGGGGTTTTCACTAGTTGACCACATCAGACAGAATCATGTAACAAAAAAGCTTGTAATGGTCCATTTGTTGCACTTTCTCTCTGTTCCTTTTACTCTATCGTTTACTCTTGTTCCAGAGAGCAGCTGTGGTTCCTACAGTGCAAGGCCTCATAATTGAATCGACATTGCCATGGCAACTAGAGCCTTTTCCCCCTCTCTCTCTCTCTCTCTCTCTCTCTCTCTCTCTCTCTCTCTCTCTTTCTTTCTTTCTCTTTTCTTTTCACATGCCCACTTAGCCACTCTAGTTCAGTTTTTTCTTTCTCTGTCAAGTTTTTTTCTCTCTCACTTTTGTTACTGTAGATTGTGAAAAATGTTTCCGCTGATGCTTGGCTTGTGTTCCTGCCAGTTCACATCTGGCTACCTGGCCGACCCAAATGTCACAACAACTGCAGGAGCTGGAATAACAAAAGCACATGAATCATACAAAATTAATTTCCTACATGTGCTTCAATCTTTTTTGTGGATAATTAAATAGTGCTCAAAAAAAGACACCTACTAAGAAAATATGTGTTAGACTATCAAAGTTTGTCATTGACGATCAAAACATAAGAATGAACATAACCACAGCGCGCAATTCCAAGGTTCAACTTGACCGAGGGACTGCCATTGGATTTTTTTAATTTTCTTTTTTTCATGTCATATGAAAGCAGGGAATCGGCTTCAAATTGACATATTGGTTGTTCAGTTTGACCCACCAGTTTTGGAGATATGGCTTATAGAGTAATGTCTTGCAGAAAATGGCGAGTTGAGAAAACAGGCTAGAAAGGTTCACTTCTGTGGTCTCTAACATTACACCTAGCTACATGTTTGGGCATTTATTTCATATTTACATGTCGATTTCAGCTCTGACATTCGTTTCAGATATGCTCTAGTTGAGTCTAGTATGTGAATAGTCTGCCTGTGCTATAAACTCATTAAAAAAAATGGCAGTCTCTCAGTCAAATCTGGTCACTCTAGTTTTAGTGTAGCAATATTAATCTTATATTTATAGATAGCAATCTTTATAACACGGCTTGGTTGAATGCTTGATTCTAATTGGTCAATCTCTGAATTCAGCGGTCTGTTATTTCTTGAGAACAGCTCTCTCTGCTCTATAACAGACCGCTGCCTAACCGGGCTCAGAGCACCTGCTGCGCCCCGCTTGATTTACTGCTGTTTCCAACATGACAGCCATGTAAACACACACACAATGTCATTTACAGCTAAACATTGCTCTCAAAAATGTTTATTTGATCAACATCCTTGTCACATCCTTGTTTTCCGCTGGGCAGACGCCAGCCAGTGTGATATGTGATATACCCCCCCCCCCCCCAACCACACACGTGCGCGTGCGCGCACACACACACACATACGCACACACACACACACACACACACACACACTCTTGAACATCACTGTGGGCCTGAGAGGCTGCCAGCTTACCCAAATTGGATCACAGTGCCTTCGATGGCACTGGGTGTACCCTTATCAAAGAAACTGGGATGGCTGACAGCATTCAACCTGAGCACCTGCCTGCATTCTGCACTGAGCTGAAAACGGAGGGAAACAGACTGACTGACTGACTGACAGATACTTGTGTGCTGTGTGGCTGGTGTAGTGCCAGTGTGTGTGCGTGCGCGCGTGCGGGGGGCGTGTGTTTGTGTGTGTTTGGGGGGGGGGGTTGTGGGTGTGTGGGTGCATGTGTGTGGGGGGTGGGTGTTGGGAGGGGGGTGTGGGTGCACGCATGGGGGGGGGGGGGGTGGGGGGTGAGTGATTGGGGGGCCGGGGGATTTGTGTGTGGGTGCACGCGCCTCAGGGCATGTATTTTTATTCTATTGTATTGTGTTCTGCTGTCCTACACACATGAGTATGATTTACTATCTTCAACATGACATTGTAGCTTGTTTCAATACATCTTCCAAGTTGAAAGGCTCTGGACAAGGACACAAGGATATGTTAGCCAATATACAATATACAGTGCGCCGTCTACAATATAACCTTACATTGTACAGTATCCAGGGGTGACTAGGGGTGACTGAACCAAAATATGAGGCCCCGGCCATATAAAATGAAATAAAAGTTTGCAATTCATGAAAAAAAAATTCTGGGCTTCACAAACCACTGGACTGATCAGTGCCAAATCATTATTTGGCACTGATCAGTCCAGTGGTTTGTGAGGTTGATAGACACATACACACGCACATGCACAGGCATACGCACACGCACACCGGCATGCACGCGCACGTGCGAACACACACACACACACACACACACACACACACACACACACACACACACACATGCTCTTATAGATGACTTGCCCGCTTGGTGCCATGCCATAATAAGAATTATGTCAATACTGCATCCATCACCCTATGGTCATAATGTCTCCTGTCAAAGCTGATGCATGTCACTCTGTGAACACTCACTGAAGCTTTATATATTGCTATCTCACTCTAGGCTATATGTGACATTTGTAAATGGAGCACTGTTGAGTTGATGAGACCAGCTGACCTAAGTTACTGTAGAGTTCTGCAATGGGTACCCACAAATACCCGCTAAAGGACCAAGGTACCCGAGTTTGATTCGTATACTTCTTCCTCCTCCTCCTCCTCCTCCTCCTCCTCCTCCTCCTCCTCCTCTCTCTCTCTCTCTCTCTCTCTCTCTCTCTCTCTCTCTCTCTCTCTCTCTCTCTCTCTCTCTCTCTCTCTCTCTCTCTCTCTCTCTCTCTCTCTCTCTCTCTCTCTCCTCTCTCTCGTTGATAGGGAATAAATTGTCACAATTTAATCAGGATTACATGGTGGCCTCAGGAGACTGGAACTGTACAACAGATTTCAGACTGGAACTGTACAACAGATTTCAGACTGGAACTGTACAACAGATTTCAGACTGGAACTGTACAACAGATTTCAGACTGGAACTGTACAACAGATTTCCTTGAGGATAGGATAGGTGAGGAGCCGCATTTGCAATCATCTGCCTGTCTAAGGCGGCTGCTCATTCAGTTAGACTTGACAGATGCATGGAGGGTCAAGCATCCTGCAGAAAGACAGTACACATGGGTTAAGATGACGGACAGCAGGATTAGTGCTGCTCGGCTAGATCACAGTCTTTAAGAGCAAAGCTAATGAAGAGTATTTTTCCTGTTGGTTTTACTGATCACCACCTCATCACAGTTGGTCTATGTACATCCTCTGACAAAGCCTCCAGTTCATTTTGGCACTTCAATAACACATTTATTCATGATAGATTTTCTAGTTGAAAATCGACTCGATTATCGACTCATGCCTCCCGCGACTCAAAAACGTTGAGTCGAAAAATCGTTTTTATTTGTATATATATATTTTTGTGATGGCTTAGGCTATATTATAACACGTTATAAACGTTGCCGTTTCAAATGTTTTCCAAATGGGAGAGGTACGTGACACTGCTGTGCTGCGCCTGTCAGTGCCGCTATAGTTAACTTTGAGCAGAGCGCTGTGGCTGAGTTTGAGAATAGACCCCATCGTCCGTGTGTGTGTGTGTGTGTGTGTGTGGGGTGGGGGGGTTGGTATCTTAGCAACACTGAATGATCTGTCCCATTGGTCGTGTGCTCGTATCATGAGCCAATGGCTGCAGCTCTGAGCTTCCCAGACCCAGGTTCACATCTCATTGCTCACACTTACAGTTTTGCCATGCCGTTTTATTATAAGCGACTTTGGGATTGTTTTTCTGTAAAGTTGTTTGTAAAAAACATTAGTTGCAGCCTGGAACTACAACTTGCAGGTTGCGTTTTTTTGGGGGCTTGTTTTAAAAGGACCTCCAGATTAATGTATTTGTCCAACTACAACCTAGATCTAGACATATTTTGTACCAGGAACCCCCAACAACGTGCGTCCCGTATCAGTTCATTACGGGGCTTGTGACAGGCTTCAGACACTTGAGAGTTGGGACTAGCCGATAGCGCCGCTGCTCCTTCAGTTTCGTTGTTATTAATAAAGTTATTTGTTATTATTGGGATTTGATCATTGATGCAAATTCTAAACATATATGGATGCAGCTGCAGAAGTTGTGTTGCTTAAAGGAATGCATAGTTGCGTTCTCCTCAACTGCTGCGCAGCAACAACAACAATATAAAAATAATAAAGAAAAAATATTTTTTACGTCGATTGGCCAAATATGAGTCGCTTGGCATCCCTAGTGCATATAAGAGAAACAATTCAAGTACTCGAAAACACCATCCGAGAAATGGAGTGATGGGATGGTCAGTAATCAACCCATGAAATGACATATTTTATGTATTGCAGAGTTTTAATAGAG
Organism: Protomyctophum bolini; assembly: GCF_963924005.1. NCBI lineage: Eukaryota > Metazoa > Chordata > Actinopteri > Myctophiformes > Myctophidae > Protomyctophum > Protomyctophum bolini. Next base: position 20,708,080 of record NC_137867.1, on the reverse strand, counting down.
GTGCTTTTAAAGGTCAAAGGTCTCTCTCGTTGATCAAGCTATGGTCTGATAAACCTTCGTCCCTATTCCTCTCTCATTCCCTCTCTCTCCCTTTCTCTTTCTCTCTCTGCTTCCCCCCCCCCCCCCCCATTTTAGCAATGTGATTTAATTCTGTTATTGTCAAGAGTTTTTGTCATTAACTTAGAGTTTACTGCTGTAGATTGTTTGTTGACCGTTGCGCGCTACGGTAAATTAATTACATGAATTATTCATTTTTCAGTGGTTTTATGATTAGAAACAAAAGGTAAACCAACATCACATCATACAGATTCTGACATCAAAGCAGCTGGGATATTTATCCTGCCAATTATTTAGAATAAGTGGTTCATTTTAAGTTTCGTTTCTTAAAATGTCTGCTCAATTTCAGAATGAGTCTCAAACCGTGCTATTTCTTATTCTACGTCGTTTTTCTTTTCAAACAAACAAACAAAACAAAACCCCTTTTTTGCACCCTGCTTCAAGACAGAGTCATGGCATTTGCATCATCTTATCTCTGGTTGACTTCTCTTCAGTATTAGCTTTGTTGTTTGAACCTTTTTTCCCCCTGGGTGTTCTGGGTTGTTTTGCTCTGCTGATGTCCTGTCACCAGTGCAAACCCATTCCATCTTTTTCTTTCTCTCGTCCTGTCTGTCTGTCTGTCTGTCTGTCTGTCTGTCTACAATGTTGTTATTCTGTTTCTACTCTCCCACTCCATTTTTCCATTGTCCCTGTCTTTCTGCATGCGCATGCATGTGTGTGTGTGTGTGTGTGTGTGTGTGTGTGTGTGTGTGGTGTGTGTGTGTGTGCGCGTGCGTGGCTGCGTGCATGCGCGTGTCTGTGTGTATGTGTGGCAGTTTGATGCTTTCCCACAAATTCCGATCTACAGTATCTGCTACTGCCAGAAACTGTGGCATGACAGCTAAGAAAAAAAACACTATATCTCCCGTACTGTGTAGTGTGTGTGTGTTTGTGTGTGTGTGTGTGTGTGTGGGGGGGGGGGGGACATAAAAATGCTCAGTGTTGGGAGTGGCCATATGGTGTTGGGATGATGGAGGCAACCTGGGAAGCGATCCTTGGTGGCTCGCTGTGAACAGTGGTTGTGTGCGTGTGAGTGCGTGTGCGTGGGAGAGAGCATCAGGCTCAGCCTGTACAACACACAACAACAACAACAGGTGCGTCACCACCATTCACTGTGAGTCGCAACACCTTCACCCCCCCACATAAACACACACACTTTGACCACCCGATAGCTCCATTTGGAACAAGTAACAACATTCGGCATTCAAAGCACAGGACACTGCAAGGCTGCAAGTTGACAGTTTATTTACCTGATTGCTGCTGCCCGTATAGTTCAGTCTATAGTTTCATATCCTGAACGAACGGATAAAGAGTAAATGGTTCTTTAAAGAACCTTAGTGTAAAAGGTTCTTTCTGGAACCAAAAAATTGTTCTTCTATGGGCCACCTACAGCGCCACCTACAGGTACCGGAGCTGCCTCTACACTTAGGGGAGCTGAAGTAACAGTTACCGCAGCTGAGCACCGCCAAGCTCGGGCTGAAATTAAGCACTGGGCATATGGCTTAAGTGGTTCACGTGACTGTAAGGTCAGCTGAAAGGTACAGTGCTGTCACTGCCGTCCATGTGATAAAGAGGGCTAGAAACAGTGGTTCTGAACAGGCTAATTAGGGCCAAGCCTTTCCTATTACTCAGGAGCCATGAGCATGTCTCTGTGACATATTAAGTAACATATTAAAGCCTGCTGCATGCTCCAAACGAAGCTGAACTTTTTCTCCGACTTCAGCAGGGCTTGCAGACTATTAAGTTCTTAGAGGACCAAATTATTTCATACTCACTACGGTCCAGCTCTGAGTTCTTAATGTTAGACCCCGGCCAGCCATGGCAAGCATTGTGTACACACCTTTTACCATCTGGATCTCCAAATGTGCTTTGGCAAATGTTTTAATGGATGGATTTTGTTTTTCTACAGGTTGTGTTTATGGTCCTTCAGAGAGGGATATTAGAGGTGTTTGTTTGTACCTCCTAGGCCCCTAACCTCCTCAGGCAAACTCTGTTACAAATCAAAATATATCACATCCACCTTGAACTTCTGACGAATCACAAACGATGTTCGGCTAGTAGAGGTGTTTCGGCTAGTTCGACAATCAATGCAAGAACTGCCAGGCAGAACATTGGCTATAGGCACTGTTGCTGTTGACGTCCATGTTGACCGGTTGAAGCCAGTGTTCGGTTGGAGTACGCTGCAGCCTTAATGCACTCCCCACTTTGCAGTGGTCCACTGACTGCAGCCACAGGCAGATGACAAGAGCTCTGTTTCTCAGTGTGCTTACAAACATACGCAGAGAGTTAGCCTCTAGTCAGTACATAAAGAGGCTGGCAGGTGGTGCACGTGTGTTCTTCTCATCAGACAGTTGATCTAGGTTTATGTTTTTTGCTCAAATTTTAATGAGTTTTCATGTCCTTAGAATGCCGCAATTAGAATGTTCACTAATTGGCGTGAGTATGTGTGGGGGCAACCGTGTAAGTCCACTGACTGCAGCCACAGGCAGATGACAAGAGCTCTGTTTCTCAGTGTGCTTACAAACATACGCAGAGAGTTAGCCTCTAGTCAGTACATAAAGAGGCTGGCAGGTGGTGTACGTGTGTGTGATGTGTGTGAGTGCGCGTGTGCGTACGCATGCATGTGTGTATGTGTATGTGCAATGCATGTGTGTATTTGCGAGTGCAAGGAGGACATAGTAATGAAAGTCATCGACCTCACAGTCTGATACACTTCCAGCACTATTTTGAGCAAGTTAACACTGATGGAGGTAGAAAGTGCACAGACTTGACTCTAATTTATAATCAATCAGCGGGGTACGCACACACACACACACACACACACACACACACACACACACACACACACACAATACACATCAACCCACTGTGGCATTTGGTCGCAGGTGTGTGTGGGTGTCATTATATCAGGTGTTACATTAGGACAAGATGCACACAGTCAATTTCTACTCAAATTAAAAAATGGGGCACCCCAGTGGCTCTCCAGGTGAGAGCGTATATCTCAAGAACCGTTCATCCAATCAGCTTGCCACTTGAGGGGTGTATTGCTGTGGACACAAGGGACTGCAGTTTCGATCGGATCAGTGATTCTCTCTGAGCGGCCACATGTTTAGTATGTCACCAACTAATGCTTCTTTTAAGCTGTAATTAACTAGGCAGATAAGTTGAGAACAGTTACTTACTTATCAGCTGCAAACTTCACGCGGGTGTGTTACATATTGCATTAAAGTCGATCTCTTGAGTGCCATACTACAAATGGGCACTGCACTATACCACATAAATTAGTCTGAAGCCCTTCCTGCCGCTGGGGTTCGAATCTGACCTGAAGCTCTTTACTGCCTTTCTCCCTTGCACTTACCTCTTTCTACTAACACTATTAAAGGCATACAAATGCAGATGACATTCATACAAAACTAAATAATATACTTTCTGGATACTATTCTTCCTTTATACTATTGAAAAGCTTTCAAATAACTTGGGGTATCACTGGGAGGGCGCAATGTGTGTGGAGGAAGAAGCTATATCACTTGTTGTTGAACAGGTGCCCCAACCAACCAACCTGTAGGAGTAGCTAGTGCTAGAGAACGCCTTTCCTGGCAGCTTCCAACCGGCAAACACAGACAATTGTGTTCATTGATGTGCCTATAGCCAAGCTAGATGCACCACGGAGGAATCAAACCACTGTTTGATTTCATTCAAGGAGTGGGTGGAAAAGCAATCGTTGTTTTTTCAACGCATTAATGGAATGAAAAGATAACTTCAAACAACTACATTTGTTCTTCTCATCAGACAGTTCATCTAGGTTTATGTTTTTTGCTCAAATTTTAATGAGTTTTCATGTCCTTAGAATGCCGCAATTAGAATGTTCACTAATTGGCGTGTAAGAGGCCAGTGTGTGCTTGCATGCGTTTTCCTGTTTGTGAGTCTGTGTGCGTGTCTGATTCTCGCTGGTGTCTATTGTCCCACTCCCACCAAGCTGTGTGTGCCACTCAGCAGCAGAACGTTATTGTTTTGCGAAAACAGTCTCTGTAGATGTAGCAGCTTTAACAAATGCTAATGGGTGCAACTTATGTATTTAAATTCCCTTCAGTGCTCCATGCTGTTAAATACGTGCCAGATGATAATTCTGATGTAGATGATCAACTTTTCATGGTAATTTAGCTTATGTTAACTTATGTCATGAGGCTCTCAAAGTAGAACATCAGTCATCCGCATGATCCGCTTATAATGAACAACTTAAGTTTATTATTTGTTTTATGAAAATAGACTCTGCATGCAAGCTTGTATATCACCTACATTTTTGGAATTTTAAACTTAAATAAATAAATAAGTAAAATGTGATTAATTTAAAAAAAAATCTGGCACAAGATAGGGACACCAGTTTAAGCGTAGTTAAACAAATGCACTTTTGGGTGTAAAATTTGCTTGCACACATCTATTATTTCTCAAAGATAACCATTTTTGTCCCAGAACCGTAATGACCTTTTCAGGGGAGCCTATCCCAGCAAGCACGGTCAGGACCTGGATGAATTAGTGACGTCTTGATTGTGATCAAGTCAAACCAAGACTAGTCAGATCTGGCACAGAATATCACCTGATTTCAACCAACATACATTCTGCCCACTAAGACGGATGTCCCTGGATGAATCACAGAGAGACTGATCGAGGCCAGATCAACTTAAGTCATATCATAACTAGTCAGATCTGGCCCAGAATAAGCTAAATTATTATAAGACGTCCTGGAAATGACGTAAAGATCATCCCCATATAGGCTGTGATCTAGCCTATTGAACTGCCTGAACGTGGAGAACTGCCTGTCATCATAACGTCATCATGACATCATTTGGCTTGCTGGGATACTATTCATAGCAATTAAGCCTCATGAAAATCCAGCCCTCCCTTATCAAGTTATCTTCTTAAAACACAAAGAAACACACAACGCATGCAAAGTAACACACTATCTGACCTATAGTTCTGCCTGCCTGAACAGGGGCACTGACTAACCTGTATGATTCAGTACTGCAGCGACCAAGATAGACCACCGTCTGACGTAATTTACGCATCCTACCTGGGTCACGTTTTTTCCCCCATTATGAATTCCCATATGCTTTTTTATATTGCGTCAAATAATGTGTACCAAAAATAAACAAATATTCCCAGCGGTTTGACTCATATGAATATGAAGAACAGACTGTATCATATCATAAACGATACAGAGTCACCTCCAAGAAATATCAGAGACAGTTTTTGGACCACAATGCTTATTATTATGAGACGATTTTAGTACATGACCCACTGTTATTCTCCATAGAGAAAAACTTCCTTGACCCAGGGGATGAACGAGTGACGTCACACCTGGCTTCACCTTCGTGTTTGTTGGAGCACCCGGCCAAAATGAGAATTAAAATCCCTAGTCATTGTGATGGTGGTGAGGTCCTTTACCCCTGCGCCACGCAGACGCCCTTTCACTACTTGAAAGTTTAATTAAATCCTGAATTGAAAGTGACCCAAGTTATACATCAATTCAATAGGATAAACGTATTTATCTTGAATGTGTATTAGTAATGGGCCTGAGTCTAAATCAATACAAAAAGACATTCTGGAGCGTGGGGTAATCCACTTTCGAAGCCACATGCATGCAAGCAGTTGTATGCACTCAGACACCCACCTACACACAGTAATGGTAAATAGGTTCACTTATTAAAACCCATACATTATCACATTAACATAAATGTAAACATCTGCATCTATCCAACTTAGTCATGAAAGATGCTATGCATATATTTGCATGCCTTATATGAAACATCTCACGCACACACACACACACACACACACACACACACACACACACACACACACACACACACACACACACACACTTAGCTTAGAATGAGACCCATGCACATTTAGAATGAGACCCATGCACATTTAGAATGAGACCCATGCACATTTAGAATGAGACCCATGCACATTTAGAATGAGACCCATGCACATTAGAATGAGACCCATGCACATTAGAATGAGACCCATGCACATTTAAAATGAGACCCATGCACATTTAGAATGAGACCCATGCACATTTAGAATGAGACCCATGCACATTTAGAATGAGACCCATGCACATTTAGAATGAGACCCATGCACATTTAGAATGAGACCCATGCACATTTAGAATGAGACCCATGCACATTTAGAATGAGACCCATGCACATTTTGTATGCAAGCAGACTTCAGCAGTTTTACAAATGGAGCATGTTGACCTCACTGCAGCATGAACATGTAAAGAAGTGATTTGATGTGTTAACATTTTTTATTAGCTAATAGTACATTTACTGAAAAACATACATTTTCTTAGAAATGTAACGTGTGCGTGCTTGCCTGCCTGCCTGCATGTGTGGCAGAGCACGCTTAAAATAATTGATATCAATATTTGTATAAATCTCTATGGGAAAAAAAATGGCAGATCTTTCAGTGGTGCCAGAAAACCACGCCCACTGCTATGCCCTATAATAGGCCCCTTCTTGTTTTTGCGGTAGATTAAATATCTTATATCTAAAATGGTGAATAAGCTTGTTTCTCATTTGGCCGCCATTTCCCCTCCTTTCTTCCCTCTCCTTGCCTATACAGTACAGAGTACACCTTCTACCTGTTCTCTCATGGCTGTACCTTTCTTCTCTATACCTGCTCCCATTTCAAAAATCCACCCTGATGTCACTGCTCTGTTTGATGAGTGCTTTTATCACACTCACTTCATTCCTCTCTCCCCCTCCTCTCTCTCTCTGTCATTACCCCCAGCTGATGGGGGCTCTCTCATTGATCTTTGGTTCTCTTTTCTGTCTCTTTCTCTGTCCCTGTCATTCATCCTCTCAGACTACCTGTCTAATCACTCTCTTCTCTACCTTTCTTTATTTTTATTTTTAGCTTTTTTACCTATTCTACTCCATGTCCTCTCTGTCTAGCTCACCAGTAAAATAAGAGGTGAATGTAGCCTTTAGCTAGGCAGTACTTCAAAGCCAGGCCCCCTTCCTTTCGTCTTTCCCTCCTCGCGTTTGATCTTGCGCAAGTTAAGTAGCACTGTAACCTCGTCTAACCCTTTCACCGCTAGGCCCCTTGTCTCCCTGTCTGATCTCCCATAGATGACATTTGCTGATGCTTTTATCTAAAGTGCTTAACAGTGTTGTGAGTGCACACCGCTTTACTATGTTTAGCCGATGCAAGATGTGACCTGACCGCTAGCAGTGTCAGTGCAGTGCCCCAACATCGAAGCGTAGTAGCTAATTACCTACCTTGAATGGACTTCACAGAAGCAGCGGGAGAAATGTAACATGTTACTTAGGCTATATGTGCTTACATTTTTGTTCCACTAAACTAGCAAAAGCACCAATGCACCGAATCAATAACTACTTTTTGAAGTAAATAGGTTTAACTTCTGACAAACCCGGCAGTGCTTAAGGTTTTAAGTCCTATGCAATTTACAATTTAAAGTGCTGCTGCACTTACAGAACTAAACATCCATAGGCTACCACATCATTATTCCTTACATCTGCAAGAGTTGGCGGGAAGCTATCTTGGAACGTATGTGAGAGCTGCCCACCTGGCAGACTAGTGACAACTTATACAGAAACCTCATATTTACATATTTCACATTTTGGCAAATTAACACCCCAATCGCCCAGGACGAAGTTCACCGTCCTTTCTATTAGTAACACCCAGCGCCCAGGACGAAGTTTTATCCAAAAGACGAAGTTTATTGATATGAAAACCGATCGTATCGCTCCACAGCCTATGGAACGCATGTTGCGCAATCCTCGATGTTGCACAACAGTGGGACGTCATCGGAAATGTTCCCCCCCTGTTTAGCCGTCGACGACAACGAAAATCTTAAAACGTTAAAGATGGAGTGCCACAATCTTTCCAGGTTTTATGTGTTTATGAGGTCACAATACTTCATTAGACACCCTGTAGTTGTTTTTATGTGCTGGTCTGCATGCCTGCCTGCCTGGACTTCCGGTCCCTCTGTAAAAGTGCTCCGTTGCTATAAATCGATTGGGCGCTATGATTTAATGGATTAAATAACCCTGGGCAATTAATGGCCTAGGTAGGCTATCATGCAAGAGTACTGTCGCACAAAAGGGGGTGCATACTTAGTTTAGACTAGTCATTGGTTGGACATAAGGTTGGTGAGGGGTGCGTTAAAACGACCGGATTATGGTTGGTGAGGGGTGTGTTAAGACGACCGGATTAAGGTTGGTGAGGGGTGCGTTAAAACGACCGGATTAAGGTTGGTGAGGGGTGCGTTAAAACGACCGGATTAAGGTTGGTGAGGGGTGCGTTAAAACGACCGGATTAAGGTTGGTGAGGGGTGTGTTAAAACGACCGGATTATGGTTGGTGAGGGGTGTGTTAAAACGACCGGATTAAGGTTGGTGAGGGGTGTGTTAAGGTTAGGTTTAGGTGTGCTGCCCTGTGGGAGGTTATAGGGTTAGGGTGACGGTTTGAGATAGGTTGTAGGACTAATGACTGGTCTAAAAGTAGTGAAAACATGAGATCTACAACGTGTCGCAATGTGATGTGATGAGTATACAGTCACCAATTTGGTGAGCTTTTAGATCGGCTATGTGTTAATGATTTTAAAAATAATAAAATAGCAACGGTTTTGGACATGCAAATTGCCACCCAACAACCATGTTATGTTGTAGTTTGTTTGTTCAGCCGAGTGGAACATAATGGACTCCAGGACACCAAAGTGTGAAATCTAAAGGAGCAGCATTATAGGAGACAGGTGTGTTCATTCGTAATGACGTGCTCAGCGACTCAGTTTGTCAAAACATTTACAATGGAGAGTCATTCATTTTCACTGTACTTTCCCTTGTACTTCGGCTTAATTTGTGCTTAGAATCAGGATAATTCTCCCTAAAGTGCAATGCATTCAACTTGACATAGCATCTCGTTGCAGTGGAGTTTTAAACGCACAACACATCACAATGCGACACATTGTGAGCCTGCAGCTATTGTAAAGCAGGCTATCATTGCTGTCAGGTGGCACCACTGTCCCCACCACCAATACAAACTGACTGCAAAATCATACCAAGAAGATGATTTACAAATATATATATATCAATTATTTGAAGCCTGGAATAAATCCATCCAGGATCCTGGTGATTCATGACCATAACACCTTTGATTCTGTGATTATTATTTTTTTATATTTAATTATATGATTTGCTACATTTAATAAATAGCCTATGCTTTGTTTAGCTGTGTTTTTTCACAATACCAAAGGCTTTTTATTTTTTTGCTTTTGCCTTTATTTTATATATTTTATGGAGGGCTAATCTCTACCTATAGCATTTCCCTCTTCTTGCATACATTTGTGCAGCAGCATACTGTACTCTGCAGTACTCCACAACCTCCTTGACAGTAT
>NC_137867.1:20641061-20696061 GCF_963924005.1 Protomyctophum bolini | reverse complement strand
ATAAGGAGGTACAGTACAGTATAAGGATGAGAGTGTGAAGATGAGCATGCAGATCAGAGCTGTGTCCTCAGGAGGTGACCGCACGTAAAGAAGCCCCCGGGGGGCCATGAACAGTTGAGCTGCAGATGCTCCCCAAGGGGCTGATTCATCTCCTGCCCACAGTGAGCGGCGGCACACACACAGTCTACACTGGATGGATGGAACGCCTAACCAATTAAACCCTTGGTGGGCCGTGACGATATTGCAATTGGGCCCCCAAATGATTGGCAAAACACTAAGATTTTATGGTTAATTAAAATTCAAAGACAATTATATTAAAGAAATATATGGTATTGGTAGCGGAGGAAGCTGAAAAACAGCCAACAGACATGCACATCCAAGTACATTAGTAGGCTGGGTGCCGGATCAAACAAAGTCACATAACAAGAATAAAAATGTCTGCACACTAATTACTGTGTTGGTAATGTTTCTGACCGCTGCCCTTCCTCAGACCTTCACACAAATGAGTATAGACAATAATACAAGTGTGACACTCCACACCTGTGGCCCATCCACCATCACTCCCCAATCATTGTCGTTTGTCATTTTTAATTGTGATCATATGTATTTTTCCTTTTTGTGTACATTTACAATGTCTGTAAAAGTCTGGAAACAGGAATGTATTGTATTATATTCTGGTGATGTAATGTGATGATATACACTGAGACGTGTATTAATCACTAATGTCAATGTCACCTGACCGGTGAGTGACTGATTGAGCGCTGATGGTGGATGAGCCACAGGGCCACAAATATAATGTGGTGTGTCACATTATATAAATGTATTATTGTCTACTCATTTGTGTGAAGGTCTGAGGAAGGGCTGCCGCCCGAAACGTTACCACATTTAAGTAAAGATACAACTGGGAGCAATAATGTGCAGACTTTTTTATTCTTGATAAAGAAATGTATGGTACCTTTCTTTAACACCTTGAAAAGTGAGTTTTCATTGTGATACTGCTGTTGGTTCCATTGGTCCAACACAACAATGGTTGGAACACAATCGATTGATTGATCATTAAAATCAATGTGCTCTGACTGAGCACACAGCCCACCCGACTGACCACATCACATATGTGGCCTGTTAAGTGGTACCTCCATGGTCGACACGTTGTGCGCTGGCGACGCATTGTCAGCTTGTATAGATCTGCTGTTTTTGGCTAATGTTCCCCCCGGAATATGGATGATGAGGTTCAAGTGGCTAGCAGACAGCACGGAGGAGAGGAAGGGAAGTGGAGGAGGGGAGGTAGAGACGATGAGAGAATAAGAAATGAGAGTATGAGGAAGGTAGAGCACTGGGAGCTATAGGCAGATATGCAAAGTCTCGGGTGCCTGCTGGCCAAGTGGTCCAGGTGCATGCCAGGCTTTGGCCTGACAGCACGTTGCGTGTTCGAGTCCCGTTCATGACAACCAATTTGCTGCATGTCTCTCCCCATCTCTCTCTCCTCTTTCCTGTCAGTCTTCATAAATTCTTAAAAAAAAAAAATGCAGCGCTTGCCCAGCAGTCTGCTGTCACCCAGGCGAATATGTTGATCTGGCCATCCATTCCAAAGCGCCAGTGCTCGCCCAGCAGTCTGCTGTCACCCAGGCGGATATGTTGATCTGACCCCCCATTCCAAAGTGCCAGCGCTCACCCAGCAGTCTGCTGTCACCCAGGCGGATGCGTGCACGCGACCTCACCCTTTAGGGGCGGGCGAGGTCGCTTCTCGCCCTCAGGCGTCTTACTGGTAATTGTACACAGTATTTGAGTAAATCTACTTACTTAATTTCCACCACTGGTGCTGGGAGCCAGGCAGATATACAGCAGTGAGTGTTGAGAGAGGGATGACTGAAGGCCGGGGAGGCGGATTAAGTCCATATGTACAGCTGAGGCTACTTTAAGTCTACATACAGCTGCAACCACGGGAAGGCGGGTGGGAGAGATAAATGGAGAGGGGAGGAGAGGGGACGGATGGAGGGAAGGAGATTGAAAGAGAATAAATGAAGCAGGTCCTTGGAGGTGGAAATATGCGCCGTTAAGTCACGTCTTATGGGGGCGACGTATTTAAATGAGGATGGGTAGTGCTCGCGTTGTGCATGTGTGTGTGGGGGGGGGATGAAGGGAGATGGGGAGACATGGAGAGAGGGATGAGCGAAGGCATCATAAGGACCTGAGTGGCGCTGTAGAAGAGGATGTGGATGGATGGGGGAGGTTGGGCTGAGAGGAGTGTATGCAGATGAAGAAGGACAGGACGGGATGGGACGCGTGCGTGCGTGCGTGATGTAGAAGAGGACAGAGGAAGGAACAGAGGTTGGAATGAATGAATGTAAAGAGGGCTTGAGGAAGAGACTTAGACCTCTTAATCTTTTTTGATAATGTGAACATGTAAAAATACATACATTTTCACACCATTATCAATGGGATAAATTAAAAAAAAATAGCCAGCGGCTTATTTCTATTGTGGCACTTTCATATGTACACTATGTGCAAATTATGTTGTGTTGCATGATGTGATGTGTGTGTATTTGCACTTAAGTCCACACACACAACGTCGCTAAAAGTGTCCTTGTGCATCCATGGGTGCAAGAAAATGTCCTTGCGGGCAAAGTGCGGGTTAGGTCAACCGCCGTTCTACCGATGCAGGGATAACCTGATACGTAACCTCTTCTTGGAGCTGAAGCGTAGATAAGAGGTTACAAATGGAGCTCATGTATTTTTATTCTGGTGTATTTTAGTTCAGATAGACAAAACAGGAAAGGGCGCACACCAGTGTTGGTGAGGTGCTGGCCTAAGGCATTAATTAAGTAAAAATCACACCCGTGTGAACTGAGTGGTGCAACTCCCCTCTCTCCCCCCTCCCCCCCCCCCTCCTCTCCTCTCTCTCTCTCTCTCTCTCTCTCTCTCTCTCTCTCTCTCTCTCTCTCTCTCTCTCTCTCTCTGCACAAGCCACACACGTAGCCACGATGCTGTATATTTATTATTATCCAACGTTTCGACCTAGGAGGTCTTCTTCAGGGAATGAGTATTTTAGTTCAGAACCTTCTGGTTCATAAGCACCACAATCCTTCAGTAAAGAGCTGAACATGAATCTATCTGACATGCAGTGGTCAGTTATCCCCCCAAACCAGTTTTCATGGTCGAATCCCCAACACCAGGGTTAATGTGGCTATTATTTAAAACATTTTACCTGGTGCATTCAAAAGACTCCAATGAGCTGCACAGCAGACAGTTCACCCACGGGGGTTGAGGGGCATATGGAGAAAGGAAGGGAGATGGAGGAGAGAGGATGATGGAGGGAGCGAATGTGGAGAAAAGAGGAGTGTTGCTAGAGAGACAAAGTAGAGAGAGACAGACAATCCATACGGTACCAACCAAGGTCTGCACCACCATGTGCCATAATTCAACTGTTAATTCCCTATAGAACATTATATCAGCCGGTCTACCGCACCGACTCTCTCTCTCACACACACATATGAACACACATATGAACATATGAACACACATCTATACACACACTTTATTATTTTTTATATCAGGCTGACTGCACAACATTGCCTGATACACAGTATACTTGGTTGCACGGCGGTGTCGCATGGCGAAAATAGCAGATCTGCAAGGTCACAACGTGCCACAACGTGTCGCACCGCTGCGCGTTTTGAGCTTGTAGATCGGCTATTTTCATTGTGTGACACGAGGCACAAGTACAACTAAGGCTTATAATCTCTGTCTTTTCTCTCTCTCTCTCTCACTGATGGATCACAGTGCTTTTTAATCTATAGATCTGGGAGAATACTGTTGACACAAATAGGTCATTCACACACACACACACACACACACACAGACGTGTGTTATTGTTATCATCGTAGAGCTGACAATTTGCAGTGTCTGCTATGGTTTCAAATGCATATGAATACTGTATGATCCTGGGATAACTGCATCGGCTGAAATGAGATTTGTATGTGTTTACTACCACATTCACCACCACACTACACTGTATACTGCTGTGCATCATTATCCCTACACACTGTGTGTGTGTGTGTGTGTGTGTGTGTGTGTGTGTGTGTGTGTGTGTGTGTGTGTGTGTGTGTGTGTGTGTGTGTGTGTGTGTGTGTGTGTGTGTGTGTGTGTGTGTGTGTGTGTGTGTGTGTGTGTGTGTGTGTGTGTGTGTAAATTTCAGGTTTGTGTCATATCCACATCGACGCTTTTAAAGGAGTAGTTCACTTCACCCCCCAAAATTACATATTTTCTATCAATTACTCACGCCATATCCTGAGCTAATGTGACAGATCTCACCGATCACCGGTCACCCCCGGCCCCATCCTCTAGTGCAGCGCTACAGTACGTCACATCATTTGGAGCGACGCCCACCCGGAAGGGTTGACTCCCACTTTTAGACCAGAGCGGCCAATGCTTTCCTCCAGGCTTTCATTTTTTGCGCCGACGAAAATGAAAGCCTGGTACCGAGGCTACTCTCACCATGATGAAGACTTTTATTTTTGGCGCCTTCCAGTGACCGGGTGGCTGCTCAGTAGGAGACCATTGAGTCTCTCTGCTGGTCATCAAAGTATTGGCTCGGGAATGCTATCCTATTGTAAAATGAGCCGATCGGCAAGCCCACAACGTGTCACTATTTTTTGGCCATAATATTCAATCACTTTCAATGCAGTTCTAAAATTCTGAAGTCCTCACAAGTACTGTATGTTCCAGAAATAATCGATTCAGCAATGCATCGCGATTCGGCCATGAAGCAATGCAATGCAGCAATGTGACAATCAATATTCAAATCCTAAATATAATTATATATTTATAATACTGTATATAATTCTAAATAAAATGTCGTTCAGTATATCTGACTGCTTGTATTGACTGATGAAAAATGTGCCATGTTGTGCCAGTAATATAGAAAAGTGTGATGCATTGCAATGCATCGTAGAATCAACTCAAATCGTTACCTGATGAATTGTAAGGGCAGTGCCAATGCACACCTCTAGTATGATTGTTCACACATACATACAGTAGGAAAAGGGTGTTTGAAGCAGTCTTTCTTTCTGTGTTGGAATATGGAGCTGTCATAATATGACAGCTTGAGGACAGAAGGAGCAGCTTTTCCATATATTATGATGGAAAAGCTGCTCCTTCTGTCCTCAAGCCCTTAAGGATGCATTTCATCATTTTGCTCTGCGATTTATATCTGGTGAACCTTATAGAACGCATCAATGCATCCTATATGACAGAGTGGGCTGGCCCTCCTTGGCAGACAGGTTGTGTATAGGTTAGAAATAATCCCTCTGTCACTTTCTTTACAAACGACACTGCACGTGAGAGGAAGTCACAGACTTAAAACCCCATAGCCTGGAGAGGTGCGACGCTCTGATTGGTTCAGAAACTTCAGACTCAGCGTTTCAAGCTGAAACTTCAAAATAAAATGTCCACCATTTCCGTTTCACTACACCTTTAAAAAGACAACATCAACGTGCTTGACTTAAACCTCTCTCTTGTAGCAAAAACAGTAACTGAAATGAATTGGACAGCCAACTAGTGCTGCACGATTCTTGCTCAAATTGTGAATTGAGATCACATATAGGTGTCTGAATCTAGATCTTTTTTGCTTCATTGTGCATTAGGAGTATAGTAAACTTAGTGTGCAGGTGATTGATGCCAGCAGTACTATGAGTAATTGCAGTGGTACAGGTGTATGCAGTTTGGAGGCTAGAAATGGCCCTCGCCAGCTATAGGGTTATGTGGGTCAACACTTATCTTTTTGTTTTAGGCCTGCTTGTCAACCTGCTCGGTAAAGCAACAGAAATGATTTGTTTTTGCAGCTGAATCTCTCTTGAGAGATGACTTGTTCACTGGCCCTATAGGCAGGGAGATAGGTTTGCTGGTCAATTGTGTGTGGCCTGTTGCATGGGAGCATGTGTGTACTTGTTAATTGAATGTGATTGCTTCTGGTTGAAAGGACAGGGCGAGTGTGGAGCTGGTATTAAATACAGTTCCAGTCCAGTGCCTGACTTGATCACTAGTCTCACTCTGGGACCAGGCCTCATTAAAAACATACTGTATTCTCTGCATGACCGTGTCACGTCAAGACAAACTAGAAACGGGCCTCAATCCGTCGTACAATGCAAGTGAGGGTCTACTCTAAATAATACAATGTAATGCAGCTATGTTTACTTGTTGAAAGGCTCTTCTTCCAAAGCTCTACTTGTCAATGCAAGAAAGTTGCTCACAGACTGTGTGGCTGCTGTGTTGTTTTTTCACTTGTCCCCTGACATTGGTATTGATTTCTCTGCTTCACATATTGTGGTTGGGTGGGTGGGTGGGGTTGACGGTGGTAGTCCTGGGTGGTGAAACGGATAAGAAACGTTGAGAGACGCATCGGTCACAGCTGGGTGCAAGTGTAGTGTGGGCAGTCCATTTATTCTGACAGAACAACAAGGTATAAGAGAGAGAGCTCAATAACATGATCTGATGTAGAGACTACTACTGCAACACATGCACACGCACGCATGCACGCACACACGTGCACGCGCGCGCACACACACACACACACACACACACACACACACACACACACACACACACACACACCCCTAGCGAGACAGTATCTTGAAATAAACATTGGATTCCTGTGATTTATCCAAAGGGTCACTGCCTGAGGTTATTTAAACATCTATATATCAAGCCGATCAATGTCTCTCAAATCTACTACACACAGATAGTGGGAAAGTGATATAATGTTTTAACATACTCTGAATACCTGGATAGACTATATTGCTTCTTAAAAGCAGTCAGACCTCAGATTGAGCTTTCAGTATAAGACACAGAATGACAGAAAGGTTATATCCTCATTTGTTTGCACTGGACCATCTGTGTATGGTTGAGCTAAAGTCATTTCACTATAGTATACAACACCAGCACCCCTAGCCCTTTCCCTCCCTTCTTCTTCTTTAACCACATTAAAGAGATATTTCAATTCAATTCAAAGGAGCGAAAACATACTGTACATTTACCTTGCCAAAGCAAGTGTCAAAATACAATAAAAACAGTTGAAAATGGGGAAAGTATATACAGTTGGAGGAGGTACAGCAGAGCTATGTGTCACATTGCATTGTTATAGCCTACAAGTTATACATGAGGATATAAATCTTTTTTTAAACAAACAGCAGCATTTTTTGCAGTCAGTTTGGGGCAAATAATATTTCAGTATCAGCATTTAGATATTTGATATCAATTTGATCAGACATGCCCCATTCCTATACAAACCTATCGTTATTTCCCGTCACCTTCATTCATTGCATGACAAAGTAGGTTGGTTTAACTGATTAAGTGTTGCAAATGTTGTTGTGATGTAGGCTACTGTAACATAAAACTGCTTCAACATGGGCCCTTTAAGTCATTAGCAAAGAACTGTAATGAGCCTAGCACTGAGCCCCCCTGCAGACTTAAAAGTGTGTGATGTAGAGTGGATGAGGGCACTAATTCTCCAAAGTGCCCTAATAAGTAAGGGATTAGAAAAGCTTTCCATTAGCCAAAGCCTTGATGATGCTAAGCTAATATGCTATACTGTACAGTATAGCCACACTATAGCAAGCTAATGAGCTTATAGCCTGACTGAAATCTATTTAGGCCTGTCCCCGTCGCCCCCGACTAAGAATGTATAGTCAAATCTGATCTCCAAATGTTGCCTATAAATATTTTTTGATGAATCAGTCTGATTTGACTGCCAATCTCTAAAGAACTATTATTCATTCATACTCTGGGAAAGTACAGCATGATGTTACGCCGTTGCCCGTTGGCACTCAAATCAGACTCCCTCAATCGATTAGTAGACTATTCCACTAATTGAGGTTAGGCTTACTTCTATTATAGCAGTGGAATCTGGATAATGTAGATTTATTACTACTTTTTGACTGGCTTTAATAGCTCACATTCACCCAGTTCTGATATAATGCAATTCTCACGCACACATAATATCCGTATGCACACTAATAATGGCCAGTGTGTGGAGCTCATATCACTGGAAACGGACTCAATGGTTCAGTGTTCTTGAGAGTTGCAGCCAGTGACCACCTTTATCGTGAGACCTATTGCGGTTTAATTAATTCCTCAAACTTTGGACATGTACAGGACTACAGAGTTTAAAGTACTTCAGTCGATCTCCTTCTCATGCATCAATTCACGAGGGTACATGAGGCCTTGCTTGCCTGAAATAACCCATGGCTTTTTTTGAACAGGGGACTGATGGCTCATTTAAACAGTCACACCTGGCCTAGATCAAACTATAATTACACTGCGTATGATGATGCACCCAGGATAAATCGGCTATCCCCACAATGCCCACATGCTCAGACTCAATGGGAGCCTCTGTCCAGCAGCGGTGAGCTACCAGTAGGGCTGCCTGGGCACCGCCCCATTAGTTCTGAAGCTGCACGCACACCAGCACATGCACGCACATGCACGACAATGCACATTGACGGCGAGCTCAACGGCTATAACAAGTAACAACGCAAGCGGTGGCGCCGTCTATACCTGGCTGGCAGGCTCCTTTGTTATGCTTTGCATATAACATTACCTGATGTTCTCACTTTAGTCACTTCACATCCTCTGAGTTACATTGTATAAACGACCATGCAATGCAGGTAGCTTAGCCTAGTTCTAACGACCCACCGAAGAAGACATGCATGTGTCCAGATTCCAGAAGTTTGTTTCGTGCCTAAACCTGTGCGCCTGTCGACTCTCAGCTGTTGGGAGTTATAGGCATTATAATCATTACAAATGTGAGTTTACGTTTTTTCGATCATCAACAGTATTCATAAATATACTGTACATCCAAATTTCTTTCTGTTTGATCGAAATGGCTTAGGCTGAAGCTCAAAACTTTGATGCCTATCCTACATATTGGTTTATTTACAAATGTTTCTTTCCATTTAGCCTACTGTTCATTTACTAAATTGATCTCAAAACCTGAAACTCACATGGTTATCCCTGACCCTTGTTGGAAGTTCTTGTGATTGTTTTAAAACCATGGTTTTGAAAGCAAAATAATCTAAGGCAGGGTGAGTACAATGCAAAGGGATTTTATATAAAACTAAAAGGAAAATAATTAATTTAAACAAAAATAAAAAACAACAAATTTACAATGGAACTAAATAATAAGAAATATAATTACATTAGAATAGGTGGTTTTCCATCATATAACTAGCACAAGCTGATCGACTATGTGCACATGCATGCGCGTGCATGTGATGTGCACATGACGTCATTAAAATACAGCCCTACTAGTTAAAAAATCCACAGCACCCCACTGTATGTTATGCTCTTCTCTGTGTTAACTACTGTGCATGGTATGGCAGTAGAAACCCTATAGTGGAGAGTGGTCACCTGGGGCTATATACGTCTATAAGTCTGCGAGCTCTTTTTTTCCCTCTACAACAAATCCCTTCAGGCTTCACTGCTATGCTAGGGTTCATGTAGTCGGGCGTAGATAGATAGGCCCAATTCCAATCCACTCCCTTGCTGACTCAATGAGCCCTCACTGACTTAGGTGCGTGTTCATGTGAAGTCTGCGAGGGCTTGAGGGCTGTCCCATTTGAAATCGGTAAGTCAGTGATGGCTCAGCCCCGCCCCTTTATGCAACCCTTTGCCAAAGTCAGCATCGATGATGACTTTGGCAAAATAATTCAAAGGAAAAGGAATTGGCAAAGGAATTCTCTTAACGTCAATCAATAAATATAAATACCGGTATGCAAATTAGTTATGAATCGCGTTTAGAATGTCAACAAAAAATTGTGCATTCTCACTGTTCTCAAAGAGACGACATGGAAGGATACTAGGATAATGAATAATAATAATAAGGGAATGATGAGAAATGATAATAAAAATTATATGGAAATGCAATTATAATATTACAACCCCTATCACACAGGAAAGTGTATTTACAAAACTAATAATAAAAAGATCAGCTTAAATACTAATATTAATATGCTAAGCTTAATAGAGATGGACATGAAAACTTGCATATTTCTGTATTATGGGTTATCTCATGCTAAAATCTGCCGATGCCTATATTGATTTTATTTTTGTTGAACTAAGCTCTATGCAGTTTTGTTTTGTAAAGTTACTCTTCAAATAGGGTAGGCTACACCTTTTTGGTTACATACTGTATACTGTATGTTTAAAGCACTGGCTGTGAATAAGGACAGTTTTTTAAGTGATGCAGTGATGCAAGTGTCATGAATGGCGGACTCATCTTCTCATCTTCAAAGTCCCATTCCCTTTACAACAATTTGGAGCCCTTGCAGCCTCTCACCCTCAAGCACTTACAACTGACGTCACTAAAGTCAATGAGGGTTCAGGGCTCAGGGCTTGAGGGAGGCCATTGAGATTGGGCCATAGACTAGAGTGGCGTCGGACTCGTTACAAGCTCACTGTGAGCTTGTAGATCGGCTAAATAGCTGCCCTAATCGCTTCTTTTGGGTTTGTTTTCATAGACCTGGCTGCTTATCTCAACCAATCTGGCAACAGTCAAAAACCTTATAAAAAAACCTTCAGAAATATATTTCATATAGGCCTATATATGTGTGTGTTTGTTTTAACCCCTCCTCCATATTTTGAGGATGCTGAATCTAATGGTCTAGGTCTCGATTTTCTACGACCTTTAGAAATATGAAAGGTCACCCAAAAGACTGGAATTTGACCTTTGTGAGAAAGTAGACAAAGTAGGGGCGTTGCTTATATCGATTATGGGAATGAGAGTGTCCACGGGTTCGTATCGGCAGGTTGACTAACATATATGAGAATTGTTTTGTATATTTTGAAGGCGAGATGAGAAACAATGTAGTGTTCAAGGCAAGTGAAACACAACATTGAGGTCAGACACTAACAACTAGAGGGCTTTCTGCCTGCTCTTGCTTCCATGGGGTCCCTTTTTATAATGCACTTTGTGTAATGGATTTTTTTATACACTTTTAAATGCACTTTCCACACATACACACTATTACTTAATGAAGCTTTTAATACACTGTTTTTATAATGTAATTTTGTCGTGTAACACCCCTGGATGGAGTGCAATGTTAATGCAAGCCAGGGACCATACTGCTGTAGGCCTACTAGGCTCAATGTCTAGCCTTAGCTTTAATTTATTCTCTGTGCCTTGCGAATGTTGGAGGGAGCAAAAGCTTTTTGGATGCCAAAAGAACAACACATGTGGTAACGTTATTAGTTTATTGCCAAAGCCCATTGCATATTTTGGTGATTATATGAAGTTTATTGTAGATGTACTATAGGAAATGTTGGAATGCATGGGCACTGTTGCGTATGAATGACTATTGTGCTGTTTGGGGTGTAGGTGGTATGTCTTCTTACACCGTTGCACCCTGTCACGTGTTGCTGCCGCTGCATGTGATTAAATACCCAGTCTGCCTTTACAGTATAGTGTCCCCTGTCAAAACAATACTCCCTTACTATTGGCCTATCATTCATTGCCAGTAACCAAGTTACCGTACGTACTCTGATATAGTAACTTTCTGAGCTTCAGACACAAATTACCATACAGTATTTCATAGCTATATTTGTGAACAAAATGTATAGGTATAAGTGATTAAAGGAAACGATATGAGACGGAGAGCAGGATATAAAGGCAGAGGACCGCATTGATGGGCAGAGAGTGGACACGGGAATGGGAGAAATATAATTAATCCTCATACTTGTGTGTTTGATACTTTTCAACGTGCGGTGCTGTATAACTATGCGAGCTCCTGTCTTGGAACAACCACAGCACCTGCGTTTGGGTTTGAGTGAGATGCACACAAGAATTAAACTGTGCCTGAGTTTATCCTCGGGCCTGTATGTGCATCTGTGTCCGCTCTAAGTTTGTGTTTGTGTGGGATTACTTGTGTGTATGAGAGAGAGGAAGTTTGTATCAGTGAATTTTGCTGCTGTATACTTTTTTCTCTCTTTACATGTGGGTGTGTAATATGACAAATCTTAGCACAGAGCATTCACAAACTCTATGTTCACCTCTCACCCCTCTCTTTGTTCCTTCTTTCCAACTCAGCATGTGAGCTGATGAACCGCGGCATCCTGGCATTGGTGAGCTCCATCGGTTGCATGTCGGCCGGCAGCCTCCAGACGCTGGCGGACGCCATGCACATCCCCCTCCTGTTCATCCAGCGATCCCCGGCCGGTACGCCCCGATCAAACTGCCCGATGACCAGCCGCATCCCCGGGACAGATGACTACACACTGATGGTCCGCCCGCCCGTCTACCTGAATGACGTCATCATGCAGGTGGTCTCCGAGTACGGCTGGCAGAAGTTCGTCCTCTTCTATGATTCTGACTTTGGTAAGTGAGAGGATTCATGTATATTCACTGTGCATAACACATTCTGATGTACGTCTACGGGAAAATAGAAAGCTACCACACTTGGTAGGGACTTTCAAAGTCTGACTACCTATGTAGGGTAAAGAATAACACCATTAGACCCCCAGGAACGTACCCAGAGCCGCCCGTGTCCGAAACGGTTGAGGAATGACAGAGTTACCGTGTGCCGGTCCCTCTACTGTACCCTCTACTGTACTGTACTGTCACTGTACTGTACTGGCACACCCGAAATCATACAGTTAATACGTGCGTGTGGGTTTGTGTTTGTGTTTTAGGTTGCGCAACCTTGGTGAAAAACAACCATGCTGTTTTCGTGCTCATACCCAGCCAGGCAGGCAGCCAGCCAGCCACCCACCCACACACACACACATAGCTCCATAAGGGAGTGGTTGCACCACTAAAAAATAAGCATGATGATGAACATATAAAAATACATTACATCTGTGGAAAAATAGTGTGCAGTAAAAAAAGAAAGCTATTGTTTAGTGTTTCTAATTCTAAACGCTATAATCATCATAACGTTGTTTTGCACTGTATGTGTTGCAAGTAGAAATTGCAACCAGAGGGCTACAGTCAGTCAATCAGCAGAGAGCGATATATATCCATTTGGGTCTCAGTCATTCAGCATCATTCACCTTCCCCTCTAGACTGGCTGTTCTGGTGCTGTAGAAGTCGGTCTCAGTCATTCAGCATCATTCACCTTCCCCTCTAGACTGGCTGTTCTGGTGCTGTAGGAGTCGGTCTCAGTCATTCAGCATCATTCACCTTCCCCTCTAGACTGGCTGTTCTGGTGCTGTAGGAGTCGGTCTCAGTCATTCAGCATCATTCACCTTCCCCTCTAGACTGGCTGTTCTGGTGCTGTAGGAGTCGGTCTCAGTCATTCAGCATCATTCACCTTCCCCTCTAGACTGGCTGTTTGGGTGCTGTAGGAGCCGGGAGGTCACAACCCCGCCCTGCAGCTCACCCTGGAGCAGTCGGAACAGGCTCACCGCCTCGCATTTGCAAGTGAACGGGTGCATTTTGTTCACCAAAATTAACTGGTTCATTTGATTTGTTCGTTCGTAACCGACACAACACTACTTGGTCCAGGTGGCTGTAACCCACAACTTGTGTCGGGGCAACCACACCTTGATAGTAGTTGTATCTGCTATGTACACTACTTACTGTACTTTATCTATCTATCTATGGCCATCCATTACTCTCTCTAAATATCTTTATTTTGTGTAAATATTCCAAATATGCTCCTCATTGACTTTCATTATACAGTATGTCATTATTTTAGCCCATAAGAGATTGTGAAAATAGCAGATCTACAAGTTCACAACAGCTTCTTTTAGCTACTTTAGGCAAATATATAGTTCATGCATGGTAGCTGGTATATAGGTCGATCCTGAGAGCCTAGCGGTGTGTGCATTTTGAATATATGTGATGTAACACTATTGATGGTCTCTCAGCATGGTAGGACATTAGAGAACTAATTAATGTATCATGGATGGAAGTACGCGGGAGGAGTAGGATGAACGCTCTATTTTCTCCAGGTGGCAGGTGAGCCAGTGGGAACAGCATGTGACAACAGACATGTGTGTGGGGAGGCATCAGTTGGAATAACAAATACATTGGGAGAAAAGTGTGTACAAAATAATTGGCTACTGTAAATTTAAGAGAAAAAAACAACAAAAACAGTTACAGTATTTCATATTTCCATCGATGTTGGCTATGGTTAGGCAAGTATTTTAACCATGTGAACCCTAATTCGTTGACCATAGTCCCCAGCGATCTATTGGTCCCCTCACAGAGGTGGGTTTGTGGATGATTAAAATTGGAGGGCCTAAATGTTGCAATAGAGAAGAGCAGGGAGACTAAATTATATATTTTATTAACATACTCTACCGTACAGATAGGGCAATACTATTGTATTCACACAGAAAGTTAGTTTGGTTAAATTTAGTTTGGTTTTAAGTCTACACTGTCCACATTTGGTTCATACAATAATAGGCGCACGCGCGTGCGCACACACGCACGCACACTCACACGCACACGCACACGCGCACACACACATTCATGGATCACACTGGATACATGCAC
Source organism: Protomyctophum bolini (assembly GCF_963924005.1). Lineage (NCBI taxonomy): Eukaryota > Metazoa > Chordata > Actinopteri > Myctophiformes > Myctophidae > Protomyctophum > Protomyctophum bolini. Next base: position 20,681,573 of record NC_137867.1, on the reverse strand, counting down.
ACTCACATTGCACTCATGCACTCACACACAAAGTTGTTTCCCTGCCTGCAATTGTGCATATGGTACTAATAGAACACCTTGAACCTCCACACGCATAAACATGAATACACACAGTGATACCGGTATTATGGTAGTTTAATGTCCAGCATTTACACATCATTGGTGCATGAAAAGCCACTCAGTAGCTGTATCCATGGGAGAGGGGAAGAGAGAAACGCTATGTAGATGTGTTCTGAATGCATAATATTCCTCTGTCCATCTGTGTGTATGCTTTTCTTTCCTCTCTACTCTGTCTATCCCTCCCTTCCTTCCTCCTCTCTTTCTTCATTCTCCCTCTTTCCAGACCATTAACTCTAACACTTGACTAGTAAATGTCCCGTGTCTCTTTCATAAAGTGCCACTCTGTCTCCACAATCTCCCAGCGTCCCTCTGGAACCATGGGGCGCTTAGCAGTTTTTATTTTTGTGTGTTCAAACATTCAGGTGTGTGCACACCGCACATGTATTGCATGCACATTTGTGTCTATGTGAATGAGTAGGCCCTTTGGTAAGACTTAAGTTAAGATGTTAAGGTCAGGTCTATAATGTGTTATAATGCACTTATAAGCCATTATAACAGTTTTATTTATTCTCGAAATGATACTGAGTAATCAAATTAATTTTCAGTGTCGTCAAGTAATACAATATACTTGCTATATTTTGTATAATTATGCATAATAACCTATAACAGGGGTTATAAAGTATTATAACTTATAAGATAATGTATATAATGTATGGTCATAATGCATTATAATGCATCATGATGCAGTAATAATAATAATATCCTACTTATTTATAGTAATATATTATAATGCTTCACAACACTTGTTAAATGTTTAGAATTATGCATAACTTATAACAAATACTTTATAACTAGTTAAATTAAGGTAGTTATGATGTGCCGTTACACAGAGCTTGTAATGTATTATGATGAGCACTTATGAATGAATGAAAAAACTTTATTCTGAACATAACAAGTCAATCAATCAATCAATCTTTATTTATATAGCACATTTTTCAGGCAGCGAGTGCAGTTCAAAGTGCTTTACAGTAAGAACAAAAAGTAATAATAATAAAAATAATATATATATATATATATATATATATATATATATATATACATATACACATACATATATATATATAAATACACATACATATACACAAATATACATATGTACATATCACACAAAGAGCAAAACAAAGCAGAAAAACATCAACTATATAGTAATAAAAACAATAGTAAAAAGGAGAGACTAATCACAGGAAAAGGACATGATCTAGGAGGTAAAAGCGATGCTAAAAAGGTGTGTTTTAAGATTTCGTTTAAAAATGTCAACAGATTCAGAGAACCGTAGATCCCTTGGCAGGCTGTTCCAGAGCACAGGGGCGTAGTAGCTAAAGGCGGCTTCGCCATATTTTTTTGTTTTTGGGGTCTCAGGTATCTCTAGGAGACCAGCACTCGATGATTGAAGTGGTCTGCCTGGCACATATTTAGGAAGCATTTCTTCTAAGTCAACTTATAATATGTTATAAAGGTGGTTATAAGTTATCATTCTTGATTAGTTTTTCAGTAATACGTTTTATAATGCCTTATAAGTGCTTAATAGACCCGACTTTTAGGTAAAGTGTTACCAACAATTCTTTCACGGTCAATTACATAATGGACTCGTAACAAGGCACACGTGTGTCATTTTATTTTATTTTTTAAGATCTGTTTTGGGGCTTTTTATGTGACAGTAGACAGACAGTAGAGGGGGAGAGAGATGGGGAGTGACACACGGCACAGGCCGTCGGGCTCGGTAGTCGAACCCGCGGCATGCCATCCGACTAGTTTGGCAGCCTAGGTGCCCAGACTGTTCAGCTAACTGTCCGGGCCACATGTTTGTAATCTTGCCCTTCGACGGTTAGTGTATATTCCGGTTTGAACTGCCTGTCTAATACAGTAATAATCACCATTAACGTTTATTGGCCAGAACATGTGGAATTTAACACCAATTTTACTCTTCGTGGCTTCTTCACTCTACAGGTATCGCTGCTCCACTAACATTTCTTTACCACAACGGCAGCAATTAGGACGAATATATTGCTCCGGTAATTTAACTTTATTAATCCAGTTTACCATGAAATGTTACTACAGTATGTGACCATTTGCAATCAACATATACAGTATATCAAGCAGCTATGTTTTCGACTGGATAATTGGTAATATGGAGAAGCACTTGTATTACTTATCACTATTGTGAAGCCAAGATAATTAAAAGTAAAAAGGGCAAAAGCAATGTATTTAGTTAATAATCAAGCCTGAGATTTCTTCATAGTATGCTGCACATAATAACAGCAAGATAACGGCATGAGACCGACAAAGTCGTGATTGTGGCATTTCAAGACACACTTAAGCCTTGTTAATACTTAGACACGCGCCAAGGATAGGTCTGCTATCCTCTGAGGTTCTCAGCACGCATCACCATGGTGCCACAGAGCATGAATTAGGCTTTACATTACACATGTTTATGCACATATTGAAGTTAATTAGCATGCGCAAGCACACACACACACACACACGCATATGCGCGCACACACACACACACACACACACACACACATACACACGTCACACACACACACACACACACACACACACACACACACACCTCAATCCCCCATGTTCTTTGTGATCAATGATTCAGCAGATGACTCCGCTGGGATTTGGCCATTCTATCTGTCTCACAGCCTTTCTCAAAGCTGTCGCTATTCTTCCCTAATGGCGTCACCTCTGCATCAACGAGAAAGAGAGAATGGGAGTGATAGGGACAGAAAGGGAAAATAGGACAGACAGTCTTTTCTGACGATAGTGTTCCCAAAAGGCATGACCTTTGTACAAGACAGGACAGTCCTTTAGAGAATACACAATGGACTGTGAGCTGAAGTGCTTCTGTCCACTTTCCCCATTTTCAGCTCTACTGATGCGTTCTGGACGTTGAGGACTCATGTTTTCTCTCTATTGTATCCCTCTCTTTCTCTCCCAACTGTCCTTTCGGTGTTTCTATCCTCACAAATTGCTGCTCTCTCGACATGACATTTTGTTCAGAGAATATAAGCGACAACTATTTGCTGCTGAGTAACCTATCCAGTAACAATCCAACAGAACCATGGTGACTCTCCATGGCCAACCGGACAGTCACCAGGCACAAAAGTGAACCAATTAGAAGCACTTTTAACAATCACTGACATTAATACAATTCTTGTTGTCGGGATATAAAGGTAAAGTTTGGCAACCATTTTAACAAAAGAGATCTATGATCAGAGTGCTAATGAGAGATGAATTAAAAGGGTTTGTATTTTGGATAAGAAATCCGATGACATTTTTAGTTTATCATTGCAATGGGGTTCAAAATGCAGGGGTGTATGATAACTGTCAAGTATCAACTAAGAAAAGGCAGAGATTGTTAATTGTTTAACCCATTTTGGGCAGGAACCCCTTTTGGTGTTTTAAACATTATGTTATAATTTAGCTATTGGAAAATAGCAGATCTACAAGTTCATAGCACGCCACCGAGTGTCGCGCTATGAGCTTGTAGGTCTGCTATTTTTGAAAAATCGTAAAAAGGTGGCGCAAATCTTTGAATATTTATATATATAGACTTTCCAAGGTCTAAATGGGTTGAAATAGCATCAATAGCAAATGACCAATACTAGAATGATGGGAGATGTCCAGATACCTGCACCTGGTTTCACTTCATACTGTTCTTGCCATTTGCAGACAGGGAAATGCACCACATGAATCATTGTAAAGTTTGACAGAAGTCTTTAGTATCAGGGAATGAAGCTGTGTACTTTGGCTGCTTGAATGGTTTCCCACAGAGAGGCTTTATCCAGAGGAGACAGGAAGACAACGGGGCTATCAGGAGATAATGAGACAAGGTACAATAGGTCATACTGTACTTTGAAATGAAGATGTTCTAGATATAATCAGTTTGACTTAAAGGCTGATGGGAAGAAGGAAGGAAGGAAGTGAAGTTCAGAATTAAGAGTAGTTTTGAATCGTTTGAATGTACAGTATATACTGTATTAACAAGCTTATTGATTAATCGCGTCAATTACGTCAATGCCATGATTGCAGGCTAGTCCTATCCGCCTCGGCAGGTTGTGTTCTGTCGCTGGGACGCCGGCATGTTTCAACGGTAGACTGGCATCGCTGTTGCCAGCCAAGGTGTTCTTGCTGGTGGTGGTTTCATTGTGAACAAGTAGCCTAAGTAGAGATAGCCTACAGTAGCCTACTGTATGCATGCATACCCTTACCTACCTTAGTGTGTGTGCAACACAAACTTTGTCCTAACGCAAACATTAAATGCCATTGACAATGAATGGACAATTTTTTTGTTTTTGGCCGGAATGAGATGATGTACGATGATAAGAGTGCCCCTCACTTCACATGGGTGTGATTGATTGGTTTATATCAGTTATCGGCCATAACAGCAATTTATTATCTGGTATTAATCGCCAAAATGTGTCATCGGTACATCCCTAGTCAAAATGTATCAATGGCAGTGGATGAGATAAATCCCTTATGGCCAGTGCCGTAATTGACGTAATCGTTTAATTCCCTATAATCGTAAGAAAATGTAGCGACTTTTAGCTTGTTTGGCTAACGGCTGATGTAATCTACCTAAAACCGTGTGTGCACGGTCGATCACGCACGTGAGCGGTCTTTATGTGCATCACTGCGTAAAATGTGATATTTGGTGCTTGATTAGAGCTTAATTTGACTTAGTTATTAAAATCAATGATGATAGCTTAGCATCCCGGACATCTGACAGTGCAGCACAGTCCAAAACTACTACCGAATGTTATTGTTCGTTAAACCGGAAGTGGTTTCGCCAGATTCACTCTATTTGGTCAAAATCGGCATAATGGTGACGTTACCGCCACCATCAGGACTGAGTATAATACTATAGGATTGCCGTGTCAGAATGAGATATAGTGTGTATATCACAGCTTTTTCTTTTGGCATTAAAATGACAAATTAAACATATGAATAGTGCAGGCAGAAGGCACACTCCACTGTTAATTAGGCTGGCCATATTTCGTCTCTGATTAACAGGGTTTCTATCTGCAGGTTTAGGCAAGTCAGATTTAACTATTCAATTTTGTTCTTTGCCATTGTTTTATCATTTTAACTACTTATGTTTTATTGTATTCTATTTTTGCCCTGTGAAGCACTTTGAGCTACATTTATGTATGAAAGGTGCTATAAAAAATAAAGTTTATTATTGTTAGTAAACCATGAGATGCAAGCATATAGTTAACATTGAATGAGGGTTCAACTAGAGTTGAGTTGGAAGTGAAATACTCCAACAGACTTTCATCTGTTGGTGGATTCATACTCCTTTTTTAGAGCCGAATAAAAGTCGGTTCAGCTCTGTAGAGCCTACAATGTGACGTCATTTGATGTTCTGGGGGGGTTCTGGTTCTAAAGTCGGCTCTTCGGTGCTACTGAAAATTTCTGACGAGCCGAAATAATTTCGGCACTACAGCGCCGAAACAGCGGTAAAATAGGAGTATGAATCGGCCCTTAGTTTTCCCTACATTGTGAAGACTGTGAAGTGTCTGGTGAAATACAATGTCAAGATAAAAATATGAATGTCAATGCATCACTAACAAGGTACGGTATGTACTCTATATAAAATATCAAATGTACATTAACATGTCCATATAGACCTTTCAAAAACACTCTAGGCAGAGGGAGACAACAGAAACCTGCAATGGAGGCTTTAATATATAATTTTAAAGATTTTATATAACCGAGTCTGAGAGTCTAAAAGCCCTGCTAGAGAGAGAGAGAGAGAGAGAGAGAGAGAGAGAGAGAGAGTGTGTGTGTGTGTGTGTGTGTGTGTGTGTGTGTGTGTGTGCATTCTGCAAAGATCTCCAAAGCATTAATATATATAGAGCATTATAAAAATGGGGGGCGGCGTTCTTAAACCACACCATGGGACATGTGGACAGGGACTTTAAAGTCAATCAGCACTTCTTCTTAACTCATAGCATTAGTCCAACAACATGGAGTGGTGTCTGGTGTGTGACTAACAGGGATTGTCACAGAGGACCAATGGAGGCCAGAAGATATGCTGTTGGGTAGGGGAAGTAAGATGAGAAATGAAACGCCTTTGGAAACCCATAAGCCTTTTTCACATGGAGGATGAGGAAACCATAACCTGTTTGGGCATTATGAGTTCTCAGTATGGACTTGAAATGTAGAGTACTACTACCATAGGCACTGCTGGAAAGTAAGTCTTTATAGCCGGTGATATCGCTACGTCATGTTGTAGTCATTGTTTTGTAGCCATCAGGCTGAAACCCTCAATCTGGGACACATAAAAGCATGATTTTAACAAATACTGTACACTTTTTGGAAAAAGTTCTTCCTCCTTATATTATAATAATATATAAAATCCTGGCACTCCATCTTTAACATTAGGAAAAGAACCCTAACATTTTGGTTGCACCTTAAATCAAGCCCCCAAGACAGCCTGTGATTCCAGGCCCTGCAATCCCAGGACATGAAACCCCAGAGAGTCCCTTCTGTCAACTAGTCCTTGGACTTATTGATCACTCACAACAGTGTCCAGCCTCAACCTCAGACCAGCACTGCTTTGCAACCACTAATTAGAGTCAACCAAATTTGTAAACTAATAAAAGACACCTATCTGGAACATTAGACCAATCAAACCAAAACTCAAAACAAACTTAATTGCTATCTGGCCCTAAAACATGAATATAAACTGGCAGAGTCTGTTTTCGGTCAAAGATAAAAAGCGGAGACAGACCAAATACAGAATGAGTGACCACAGTCTGGCCATAGAGAAAGGATGACACAAGAGGTCCTATATCTACCTCCAGAACAAAGAGTGTGTGGTCACTGTACCACAGCTGAGGTGGAGACTGAGACACACTTTATATTAAAATGTAATAAATATAAAAAATAATAATACAAAAATACAGTATATAATACTATTTTAAGAAATTTGAGTTAGAGCTAGATGACAATGACACACACACACACACACACACACACACACACACACAAGCAAGCAAGCGTCGGGGACGTAGATCTGAAGGCATAGCAGATTTGGCAGGGTCATCTGACACCGTGGCAGACAGGTTACACAACCTTCAATCGGGAGTCGTCCTCTCAGGACACCACAAATGGAGAGGGGGGAGAGAGAGAGAGAGAGAGCAGGCAGGATGGAAAGGCAGTTACCACACTTTTTCTTCCGGGGGAGGGGGTGGGGTGTCTCAACCTCTCGACTTCAAGGTTGGCTCTCAATTTTTCAAGTCGAGCAAAAGACCACCTGCTGTGTGCATGTGAAGGAACTGCCTTCACATGCACACTGCAGGTGCTCTTCTGAAAGGAAGGTAGAGACGTTGCAGAGATGAACACAGTATATTGAGGGTTTGCTATGGCCAACCTGTAGTCAGTATACCCATAACTCAATGGCAGTGTATCCATCATATCATAGCGATTTGAGCTGGGATCTAACCCGGATCGTCAGCTCATCAGTCCAGCATGCAACAGGTAATGTTAAGAGAGCTAGCTCGCTCCTCTGAGCGAGTTATGGCCGGGTCGCTACACTACCCCCTCGGTTCGATTCGGAGCAGGTGTTCACAACATTCCTGCCCGACAGCAATGATATTACAGTGTGAGAGTTAATTTAATCTGTGACTGTAAAAAAGGACAGATCTTTGTTTTGTACATTGCTGTACTGCTTAGATTTTATTTCATCACGCAACATTGTGGTCCTGCAATTTTACAGGTGGCTACTTGGACCTGTAAAATCACCATGGTATGCTGGGCAAGAATCTGGGCCTGCCATTTAAAATTCAGCAGCCCTCTGATCGGCATGTAATACATGAAGATTTAACTTGGTACATGAGAGAGGTATAGGGAAGCTCCCAGAGTGGAGTGCAGAGAAATTATACGTTTACCAAGGAAGGCTGGAGAGAGAGAGAGAGAGAGAGGGGGGGGGGGAAATCAAGGTCTAAGGTAGCGCCATAGGGAAGGCGACAGTAAGAAAGAGCAGGTGTGTAGAAAGATTTGGAAATATAAAAGAGGGGTGTGTGAATGGACAGTAAGAGAACCAGGGAAGGTTCTATGGGATGGAGGAGGGCTCTAAAAGGCTTTAAAGCTTTTTAACAGCAGGGCTCCAAGCATGGCAATGCAGGTCCTGAACAACTACTGTCTGGATTTCTATGGAATTTGCTGGGCACCTTCATGCACCCCAGAGGATGAACTCTATATACTATAGTAAACCTAGCGCCCTCTAGTGCTCCCACCAACAATAGTGAGAGGGCGGGGTCGTTCAAAGCAGGTGGAGAAGATACTATTACTATAGGCTATAAGAAGAACTGACGCAGAATGGTTTTGCATAGCCAGACAGAGATCTCCGCTTAGTGACGTGTCTGGTCAAGTTTCAAGAAATAATTTAATAATAACAGCAATGGTTTTCAAAGCAGTTATATGTTTGTTGCTGTTCTGTCTGACTACACGTGTGTGTGTGTGTGTGTGTGTGTGTGTGTGTGTGTACATGTGTGTGTGTGTGTGTGTGTGTGTGTGTGTGTGTACAAGTGGTAAAAGGCCATGGAGGAACAGAGTGAGAGAACCATTTTATTTTCCTTTTTTATGTTATAACTGACAATAGCTGTCCCTCACAACGAGATCATATTTTGGCAAAATAAGTAAATTGCAGAGACATGGACAAAGCTGTAATGGTGGGGTTGGAAATTGGAATGATCATATTCTGCTCTGCTGAAGGATAAATACACTACGTGAAATTGAAAAGGATGTGTACCCATCTGATTGTGAGCTCAGATGATTCAATTCTATAATATGTCATGGCGCATAGCATAGCACGACAAAGACCGGAGGGTGAGAGATGCTATTATACCTTGTGGTAAACAACTTGTCTCTTATTCTCTGAACAAAGCATAATTCATAAGTAGTTTCATTCTTCTCTCAAATCATAGCTACAGAGCTTGGCGCCGCTAAACCATATCCAAAGTAAGAGAAATGTCTGACCATCTGGCTGCTCGAAACTAATGTCCTATACTACACAATTATATAAGCAAGATATAAAGTAGTACAAGTCATAATATCAAAAACCAAAAATTACAAAGTAAGACCATTTTTATGGGCAACACAATCTCCCAGACGGCAGCTTTAAAGGGTATATTATGATGAAGTCAACAGGGAATAGTAGGGGAGTTGAGCAGGAGGTAAGACAGGTTGGTGGGTTACGGACGGGTCGGGTGAGACAGATGGGCGCCAGGGTGGAGGAGGCAGGATGGAAAGAAGCCAAAACAAGAGACAGGTGTACAGAAAGAGATGGGTACCGGGTGACATGCAGAGATGCAGGCATAGTTTTACAACAGAGGGAGGTTTTGCAAGTCAAGCAGGCGAGAGAGGAAAGGGAAGATATCCAAAGAGGGAGTGTTTGAAAGATGGGGCATATAGGAGGGGAGGAGGAAGCTCGCAGCAGGTAGACAGGGCCATGTTTCAAAAGGAAAGCCAGGGGAAAGGGGAAGGCAAGCAGGTGAGAAGACAAGGGTAGGTTTTTGAACACACAGTAGCGCAGAGCCGGGAAACACGCAGGTGAAAGCCCTGTGTGCTGTCAGCGGCTACAATGCATTAGCTCACAGCTTTTCTCTGTGAGAAAAGCTGAAGTGTTTGGAAGATGGATGGCACTGTAGGAATGGGCAGAGAAAAGTTTATCATCCAACTGGTCTATTGTACCTTTTTTGCTCTTGTTTGTTTTGAGTGCATCATGCAATGCATTTTCAGCTTTCTTCACATTTCAGAGTAATGACGCCGGGGGCCGGGCGACAGCTAATCTTCATGGGGTCCATATAAAATACATACAAAAGAAATAACAAGATTAAATATATGAAAATACATAATTACAATTTATTCTATCAAATTAAATGCAACATAATAATAATAACATTATGGTCACGTGGTCAGCTGTAACACATGTTCCTTTAAAGCATATTTGAAAGATAATTTATTTTGTGTTATATTGATGTGAGGTGGTTACATGATCCAAAATTATATTGATCGATACATAACTGTTCGTTTAAGGAGGTTCGTTTTTGGAGCAGGGAGTGTTAAATGACCGAGGCTGGCAATTCTGGTGTTATGATTATGTCTGTCACTTGATTTTAATAACTGTTTGAATAAGTAATCTGGTGTTTGATTAGAAATTATGTTTCTAACAAACATGAGGACACTGCAATGGAGTTTGTTTTTAACAGAGGACAGGCGTTTATGCATATATTCAATATTTGTGCGAGTAGAACAATGAAGTGCCAGTCTAGCAGCTCGGTTCTGAACAAGTTGTAGTTTGTTCAGGTCTGCTTGAGTCGCCGCTGACCATACAACCGGACAATAATAAAGGTGACAAAACACCAATGACTCACTTGACCCATGACTGAGGATGTCAAGTTCTTGACCATGGCTATACCTCTACCCATTTTAGTTACAATGCCATCAATATGGTCCGACCATGATAATTCACTGTCCAGTAAAACTCCAAGCAGTTTAGTTTTCTTAACCTGTTCTATTGGTATACCTGACATTGATAGATGCAGCTGAGGGTCACCAATAAGCATAAGCCTGCTGCCAAAAACAATAATTTTTGTTTTGGCATCACCCAGTTAGATACCCTCTCAAGATCCAGATTTAAATTACTCACTAACTCATGTAATGAAGGGGCATTGTCATTACATATAGATATATATAGAGTATATGTATAACTAGCTCTCAATGATGACGTAAGAAATATGTGGATTAAAGGAAAAATGCCAGAGTGTAATTGGTTTTCGATGGTGACGTAATGACGATATGTTTTAGTGTTGGGAGGATTAAAGGTAATGCTCCTGTGTATACGTAATCTGGCACCACTGCCGTATCAGGCACAATTTGCTGGGACGATGCATACGCATCAAAAGTGGCGGGACGGCTGGGACGGTGCGTACGGCGCAAAGTAACCACAGTATACCGCTAATCAACTTACAAATTACATATACATATACATAGTATATGTATATGTAATTGGTTGACAGTTTGTAGCGGTCGAAAGTACTTGTGCGCACTAGTGTGCAACAAGCAAGTATGCACTCGACAGAGTGCAGTTCTAGTTATACTTGCATTCGGATAGGCTACCATTAAAAAACACTCTCTGTGATCTCTCCGATGAGTAGCTCACCATCCAATCAAGTGCCATATTGCTAAATCCATATTTCCTTAGTTTAGATATCATTATGCCATTATCTATGATCAGATGCAGCACTAAAATCAAGCAAGACAGTGCCAACCATCTTCTTGATGTCCATTTCAGTCAGCCAGTCATCAGTCAACTGAGCTAAAGCAGTTGACGTGGAATGACCTTGCCTATAAGCGTGACTTTGTTGACCTAAACATCAATACGGGGTGCTTGGTCAGCACCAAAAAAAAGAAAAGAAAAATATATATATATATATTGTGGGATATCGCTAAAATACCCCCTGAAAAGGTGCGCGTTGCCATGTGAACCAGCCACACTCACGGAAGAGAGACGCCCAGGCAGGTGAGACACACCCTCTGGCAGGTAGTCGGCGGCATATACGTACATAATTATATCTTCAGGCAAAGTGACGTGATGCCACCAGCACGCGCGCCAAGCAATCACGGCCAGCTGCGGAGAATAGTTTTTTCGGCTAATAAAAGCTCACTCTCTGCCTCGCCGTCGGCTGGTTCACATCGGGCAAGGAGGCACGGTGATCCTTTAAATAGATTGGGCAGTAAGTCTTTTCCCATATTATCCTCACGCACGCACATAAATGATAGTAGAATGGCTTCTCATTGTCGCTGTTCTAGGCGAATGCCCTAGGAAATACACCTTATTGCTGTTTCCACTGTGAAATAAGGCCATTCAGTAGTTTGGAACAATAAGGAAGCTACGGTTAAATGACTTACCGAATCCCTGTGAAATCCCAAATATCACCTACCAGAACACTGGAAAGCTCATATTGACATTCCCTCGAAATTGGATAATTAATCAACTGCAAAACGACCCTGAAAGAAAGACCTAAGCTAAACTTAAGCTGAAAAAATGGCCAAATGTGATGACCTCATCACATTTATGAATAACCCCTAGTTTTCAATGGTACCCCGACGTTCAACGCCTGAATTTTATCCAAAATGAATATACTAATCAATTTTTTATATATTATTTTGATGACCCTAAGAATCATAAAAAACCTTGAACGACACCCCTTTTCAGCTTTGATTGACTGGCCTACTTCCCATTTGTCCAATGCACGTCCGCTGGATTTGTTCTGGATTTGTCCTGATTGTCGTAGGAGACAATCTCAACCAGCAGAGCTGGTTGAGTAGAGTGAACTGACCAAAATTGGCATCCATAGTTTCTTGGAAAGAAACTGTTGAGATGGCAGGTGTTTATAGTGTTAATAGACCGGCACCATCTCCCAGATGAGGTTTTCTCAAACAGATGGCCCCCTTCCTTTCTGCCTGCTTGCCTGTGCAAGGATACCATCCCACTCTAGTCCTCTTGTCTCCATGGTGTTGAAATTCCTTAATTGAGGGCAGCCAGCAGCCAGTCAACCCGCTCAGTATTTTGGAGGTGGTCCTTTAGAACTAAACCACATCATGAGCTAAGGATGTGATGATTCTTTTGATTTAGAATCACTCTTACTCTTCACTTCATTACTCTTTAATGGTGGTTATAAAAGCTGATGTACAGTACTGTGGATGTCGCAGTTGCGGATGGTGTCAGTTTTGGGTACACTTTTGGAACAGTTTTCTTGAAATTGTGTGTGTGAAGTCTCCTTTTCTATGACATCCTATTGTCCATTACATTTCATGCTGTCAAGATATTCACCCTGAAATGTTATAATGTAGATTTGACCTGTTAAACCCATAATGCATAAGTTAGGTTCATAGATCGGTGCATTATTGCATTACAAACAGTTAGATTTCTTATCACATGTAATGTATTGTATACATTTCATCAATTCATGTTGTACAGGTTAGATGTATTTAGTTACACTAAACATTCCTTGGTTTAAACTTGAAATTGAATGGTCTGTGATATATGGAGTTGTTTCCTGCAGTCATTTAACGGAGCAGGTGTTTGTCGAGCATTGATAAAGCATTAGACATGCTGTACAATTAGCACCAGGAGCCATGGTGGCCAAAGGATTTACCATGGCAAATAAAACCATGCCAACTCCTCAGTCAATCAGCAGGCAAACAGGTAAACACAAAGACGGACGGACGGGTATAGGGAGACAGATACACCTGCCTGCCTCCCCCAGATACAAAAAAAGAGAGAAGAACGGAAATGCAAACAAAACTGAAATGCAGGCAGATCGACAGCCGTACAGACAGACTGATGGTGCAGGGGATGAAAAGAGAAAATGGGACAGTCGAGAATTAATCTGTAGAACAAGCACGGAAATAAAACGGTAAACCCAAGCAGCGATGCTCCTTGGGTTTACCGCTCACTTTGTTGACAAAGGCTTTTGATTCCGTGATTTACAAAGGTTTCTCACTGCAGAGGTTATAAATCAACTGTTATAAATTGTTGATCTAGCTTGGCACCGTTGATTCTTAACACGGTGTGCTTCACAATGATTTACAATATACACTAGAACCTCAACAAAGAAACACTGAAGTTGCTTACACTAGTAGAAATATACAGTGTGTGTGCTAGTGTACTGTATGCGTGAGACAAGTGATGAGTGTTGTTGAGTGAACAAGACAATGGTGGACTTAAGTTGAGCTCAAATTTGACCTTTAAAAATAAGTTAATTTAAGTTCATAGAGTGCTTTATTGCATTACAAACATTTAGATTTCTTATCACATTTAATGCGTACACAATTATTGTTGTACGGTATATGTCAGCCCAGGTGCCCCTACTACTGTAAATCCGGCATTGTCCGTGGCCGTGCATGCATGTCAATGCATGTGTTTGTGTGCAAGCCCCCAAACCTGTTCATCTGCGTTTAATCTACGTTTGCTTCGTTGCCCGGTGCCGTAGCAGTGGCAACCATCAGACCCCATTCATTTTCCCTAGAGATTTCCAAAAACATTTATGCCAATTATTTTAATACTAGAATCAAGTCATCCAGGATCCAGGGTGAATCATGATGATGATGATGATTGCGACTGCAAGTCGCATTTACTATGAAATTGTGCATTTCCCGTCTGTGTGTTGTGTTGTTTCATTGGTCATACTATTTATAGCACAGGGGCTACTTTCCAAATGACCAGCTCAATAAGATCTACCCACCTGAAAATAGTTTAAATATGTACTGTACCTGAGGGTGCTTTAGAATAGCGGCGCTGGCATTACATACCGTATATGACAAATGCACTTGGAATGGGAAATAGAGGGGGAGAAATGGAATAGGTAGGGTTTTCTTGTATTTAATTCAAGTGGCAGATGTCTTTCATATATTTAATTGAAATATTATTTAGGGACATCTCATGTGATCTACTTGCACAGCCTTTGTGATCTACTGGTAGATCAGGATCTACCTTTTGGGCACCCCTGGTATAGCATATTATTTCACATTTGTGTTTTTGTCATTTTGTCATTTTACAGTTTCACACTATCCCGAGTAAAGCTACTAAACTCAGCACACCGGCCTGTTCTTTGGAGCTTGATTAGGAACTTGTTTAACTGTCTGTCTGAATATACGTTCATGTGGGCAACATTTAGCGAGGGCAGAACAATTATGTTACAATAAATACCATTTGTTTTTCTTTTTTCCTTTTGAGCGGTGCCTAACCGCTCCAATGAACAACTATGTGTGTCCCTATGTACTGTATGTATGTCTCCATGTATGTCTGGCACTGTCTCCATGTATGTCCTTGCAGTATGTCTGTTTAGCCAACACACACACACACACACACACACACACACACACTGCTCAGTTCACACATTGGTGTAATTATATATATTTCCCCCACATAATCTAATGTTTTATGGTCACGATTCCACAGCATCCTGGGTGGCTTGATTCTAGACTTAAAATAATTGGTTGATTTTTGTAAATCTCTATGCCCTATACTTGGTTCACTCCTTTTGTCCCTTTACACCAAATCTGTTCATGGAAAATAGACAAAAGTTCACAAAAATGAAACACACCAAAAAGCTGTATATTTGCCGCTTGTTTCTTTTTGGCAAATTGTCTGCGAATATACATATATTGTGAAATGCCCAGAATAGGGATGATAGGGTGCATGCAGTTAACAGCTGGTGTTGTTCATTGCGCGTTACTCTAATGTCAGTGATGATGTGGAGGGTGGCTGCAATAACTTTGATTGTAATTAGACTCATCCTGTTTTGAGCCTTGTGGACAGATTGAAAGTAGCCTCGTTCTGTTAACATGCCATCTCATCATCTCTGCTTGCTCATTTCGGCTTTTCACCTTCACGTACGTGCATGACTGCGCACGCACACACACACACACACACACACACACACACACACACACACACACACACACACACACACACACACACATATGTCACACCGTTATAACTCGGCAGCATGCTGTGTTAAGTAAAGTTAGCATTAAATACCAGAGCAGAGAGGTGATGTGGGGACAGGAACATTATGCCCTGGCTTTATAGGCCCATAATGTGAGAGATTTAATGAACAGCTCAAATTAGCGAGCGCGCGCGCGCACACACACACACACACACACACACACACACACACACATGCCCAGAGGTCCAGAGGACGACAGCTGGGCAGTGCCCAAATCTGTTTACAAGGCAGTTTTGAATAAGAACAGAGGCATAGCGAGTGAGAGACAAGCTGTTGTGTTGCGCTCTCTGTTGTGTTGTGTTGGAGTCTGCAGTGTATTTCCTGTTTGTGCACTTCCTGTTAATTTCTTCAATCTGGGAAAGGGTAATGATTTGGCATCACACACACACACACACACACACACACACACACACACACACACACACACACACACACACACACAAGAAACAGTGTGTCACACGCACACTGTTTCTTGGTGAACCTCATTCACCTTTTGAACCATAACCTGTCTAACAATGTTATATTTAGCAGCATCACATGTTATCTTTTTATTTTATTTGTTGTTTGTTTGTTTCTCTCCGTGCAACACTGCTGCTGTTGGCATTATGTTTCTGTACATTTTCATCCCTCTGGGCTGTCTTTCCTTTTTACGTCATTACAGCCCCCCAGTTTTGTGTTCAACATTGTCATGGCATTGCCCCAGTGAGTGCCCTGGCCCTTGACAAACCCTAATCAATCTATTTAATTGCTTAACAATGACAACAGTGTCATCTGTTGCCATCAAATAGACTATTAAGTGCCTATACATACTCGCACACACTCAACTGACATGATTACGCATGAACACATGAGCGAGTGCACACACGCGCTCGCGCTCGCACACACACACACACACACACACACACACACAGGCACACGCACACACACACACACACACACACACACACATCATTAGCGGACTGCGTCAACCTTAGTACATTAATTAGGATTACCTTGACCTTTAGTGTAGCTCATTAAGAACAGAACAGCCCAGATATTATAAACTCTGTTACTAGCGTCTTGAGGTTTGTTTTGAATGGAGATCAGTGTTTCTCTGCAGCCTGTTCTAATCTTCAAGACTCATAATTAATATTGCCTTCAAATGCTGACGCCAAAAGCCACTTTTTGCGTCTTACTGTGTGTTATCGACAGAATGTGGATGTTGTCAACTCTGGATGTTGAAACTGACAATGTGTAATTTCTAAATAAATTAAAACCGGCATGCAACTCGGTCAGCACTGAGTTGACAGCTCAACACAGGCACTTCCCCGGCTAATGCCTCATGGGGCTCAAGGCTGCTGCTTTCAGTGTGCTTGCCTTGTTGTTCAGTTTCCACGTTGAGTCGATGTAACGAAGTGGTCCTCAGTTACTTATATTTGGCACATGTATGCTTATTTTACACACATATTTTAGGTCTACCAGTTTTTTGAAGTATTTATATTTGCACAGCATTATGCACTTTAGTCATTTGTATTTGCACACAAAGGAAAAGTCATGAGTTGAACTGGTTTATTGAAAGTATTAAAACATGGGAGTTGTTTATAGGCAGGAATAGGATGGCCACTCAGCATTGGACAGTACCACCTGGGGAAACAGAGGGATGTTTGGTCATGATGTGCAATATAAGTACAATATGTAACATGCGACTGTGGTATGGGTAAATGAACACTTACTGCTTCTGTTCCCCTTCTTCTTCTTCTTCTTCTTTTTGTTTTACGGCAGTTGGCAACCAGTTTATGGTGCATTACTGCCATCTAGTGATCCCCAGGCTACCAGAGCACCATATATGGGTCTGGACTGGACCACAGTGAAATGACATGTGCATTGGAGCTGCTAATGTTAATGGGATATGTGGTTTATCTTGCAATAGTGGGCATAATTGATATTTACTTACCTGTGTAGTGATATAGATTTATAGGCTTATGTGATGTGGGTTATGTGGGGTTTAGAAGTGTTGCATGTTTGCGGTTACTGGTAACATGGTAGAGTCTGCACTGATTGTTTCAGCTGCCTATAAAAGGATGCCAGGAAGCACACACACTCAGTGATAGATCAGTGAGAAGACATGGTGGAGCTGCACACCAACATGTCCTATTTGTTTGCTGCTTGTGCCATGCCATTTCCCATGCTGTAACCTTCTTTTGGGAATAAATCACGGTGTGGCTGCATTTGACCTCCTGACTTTGTGTTAATTTCCAGCCGCTTATTGGGCCAACACTACAGTCGAGAACAGTCACATTCCGTTGTCATCAATATCAGATGCAAAAGGTTGCTTTGTACTCTACCACCACCGATCTTATCAAAGTGGAATATTAAACCTTTGCCCTGACGGTTGCAGGAGTCCAACAGTAAGCTATATCTGTAGTCCTATAACATTCTGGTTAATACTAATGGCATGGTTGCCACTACTGGTCTGCTTCATGATACTGTACGTGTATAAGTGCATCTGACCACATGTTGCTTTGAAATTGTATGCAAACAATCAAGGGTTAAATTTAAGAGCATATATGTAGGCTACACATTTATTATTTATTGGAGGCAGGATTTCAGGGGTTCACTCAACATCTTGTGTACTGTAGGTGCAATGTTTTCAACAATACAGCAGTACATTACTTTTTATATGGCTTGAAAACAAGGCCGGTATGCCAACAGCAAGGCCTCGAGATTCATGACCAGCAAGCCACTAAGTAAGTGCCTGTGCTGAGCCATGGTTGGCACGTTGCATTATCCATTATCCCTACAATGGCCAATCAGGGTTTCTGAGCTCAAGCTGTCCCCCTGCCATCCTAGAGAATTTCATACTTTTAGTACTATTTATTACCTACTGTACATCATCATATTCGCTGTTTGAAATTCTTTGGAAAGAGAATAGTGGTTAAGTGTGTCTGTGGAGTGTGGATTTCTACAAATATTGAACCAATGATAAGTATTAACAAGAGATTGTGACAAAATTATAATTACATTTGATCCATCAGAACCCGCAGGTTCTTTTTATTTTCTCCCATCTACTGAAAAGTAACAGTTTTGGACAATGGACATACAAGGTTTCTGCCCGACAGCAACTATACAGTATGTTACAGTATGTCAAAGTTCTGAATAATATAATCAACTAAGCTGCCGATGAATATTAGCGTTGTCTAGCTCAACCCACTCCCCACCCCAGCCCCAGTCAGTGAACTGTAACATCCCTGTGTCTACTTCCCAGATATCCGTGGCATCGAAGACTTCCTGGACCGGACCTCTCAGCAGGGAATGGACGTGTCGCTGCAGAAGGTGGAGTCCAACATCAACATGATGATCACCAGCCTGTTCAGAACCATGCGGGTGGAGGAGCTGCACCGCTACAGAGACACGCTGCGCCGGGCCGTGCTGTTCATGAGCCCTGCTACTGCCAAGGCTTTTATCACTGAGGTACGCAATAGTGTTTATGTGTAGACACGCACGCACACATGCACACACACAGGCACGCAGGCACACACACACCACATCACATCACATCACACCGAGACACATCGCTACAGGCACGGATGCTTCAGAAACACCTTGGCAATCCACTTCAGGCAAAATAGCATGGTGTGGATGGATGTGGAGTGGGGCATCTATGCCAACACTGATATATGATATGATTTGATATGATATGATATGATATGATATGATATGATATGATATGTTGTGATGTGATATGATATAGGCATGTAACGATTCACTCAACTCACGATATGATTCGTATCACGATATGAGGTTTACGATACGATTTTTCACGATATTTTAAACAAAAAATATTTCCAGAAAGATTTCAGTTTTATTTTATTTTATATAATTTATCTTTCCCCCAAGCTTTTTTAACATTTTTATTTAACTACATTGCAAAAGAAGTAGCATTACTTTTGACAGTGCAGAAACATAATTGCCTTCCTTGATGTAATGAGCATCAACGACCATCACCTGGGCAGTCAGAGACACACATAGCTCTCCTTTATAGTTCTCTACTACTGACTCAGTCTCATTTCTCTCCAAAAGCACTTGAATATGATTGAAGCTCACATTTCACATCACCCACACCATAATTCACTAGCCCCCCTAAAAAAACATTCTTTTTTTTTTAATCATTTATTTTTTTATTAAATTCATATCGTCGGGATTAATATTGATATAGATATACAATATATCATTACATGCCTGATATGATATGATATGATATGATGAAATGGTTTCAGGCAAGTGGAGCTCTTGCCATTGCTGTGCTATTATATATCATCGTACAGTACATAAATACAGCTAATATAAACCTTTCGTCTGCATGTCCCTCAATTCGTACGTACAATTTAGGTTCCTAGTTCCTACACTAGCGGCGGCATCACAGTAGGAAGTCACGAGGTGCCACTAACTGAGTTGTTAAGGCGTAGGCACTGATGCCTGACAGCGAGTCAGGGTTCAATTCCCCGACAGCCTTGCTTAGTATTTTAACTTTGTGCGTCTAAAAACCTCAAGACAATGTGACTCTCATGGCACGAGAGGAGGACACACCAGGCACGCTGCACTATAGGAAAACAGTGGCGTTAATGGCGATACATTTCTAATGACTCATCGCGGTGTGATTGCCCACCACTAACATGGACTAACAGGTATTAATGTAGCTATAGGAATACACACCACATTGCGGTGCTGTGTGGGTGTTCTGATGTG
Source organism: Protomyctophum bolini (assembly GCF_963924005.1). NCBI lineage: Eukaryota > Metazoa > Chordata > Actinopteri > Myctophiformes > Myctophidae > Protomyctophum > Protomyctophum bolini. The sequence continues at coordinate 20,661,195 of NC_137867.1, read as the reverse complement.
CTGTACGCACATGCATACAATGTCTGATATACTGTACACTTGGATGGTGAAGATCAAAGCTAACACGTGTCGTTGTGAAGCTTGCAGAGCGTCTATTTTCGGTGCGTGACACCCACACCAAACTAAATATAACTGAGGCATATCCTACTAAAGCACGTATGCATGTGTCTACAATGTGTAGAGGCATACAACACATACCATTAATTACTGTGTGTATGAACAGGTAAATTAAGCACATTTCCTTAGGCAATCTCACGATATCTGTGGACGATGTCTGTAACAGTGGAACACTGTGACAAACTACAGTCATCATGACAGTGACACTAATTTCTGTTGAAAACGTAGTGCAAAACAGCATGTATCAGCATTCTGTGATGCTGCCAGCAACTACACAGTTAAATCTATGACGCAGATTACAGCCACATTATTCAGAATGAACAGAAATAAAATAAGTGTGTGTGTGCACGCATATGCGATTAAAGTGTTGTCAAAGTTACTATTAAACAGTAATGTATTACTTTCAAAATAAGTAATATAGTTACACTACTTATTACTCCCTGCCAAAAGTAACTAGTTACTTATTACTTTACTTATTACTTTTTTTTCTCGCCTTCAGTAATTGCATCTTTTGTCCCCAAAAGTCTTACTTTGCCTTTTCAACAATAGCAGTATTCCCCCCCCCATTTGGTTCCATTTGTACACTCATTTGAATTAAATGAACACTAAGACTTTTACTGTGTATGAAATTTAATTACAGACTAAATGAAAGCCACACCCTCTTTCCTATGCACAACTTGCAGCGGAAACTAATGTTCATCTCGTCTTTATCACGGACATACTCAAAATAATGTGAATTCTTCCACGTCTCCTCCACCTCCTCCATGCATGTTTAGTTTGTTTACTTCTCTTGCAGTCTACCACAAGTCACACACTAGTTTGTTGTTCCGCGTTCCGGACGGTTTAAGGCCAGTCCTTCTGCATCCGATACTTCACACGTACAGACAAGTGCGCATCGTTTCCATATCCGCCCTAGAGTCTAGATCTAGAGCGGATCAACAGCCTGCAAAGCAACCCGACCCCAACCCAGTCAAACACTCAAACCCACAGTACCACCAAGGCTCGTGAAAATAGTAACGTTACTTTTGGAAAAAAGTTAATGTAATAATTATTATTACTCAAAATGTGAAAGTAACTAGTTACGTTACTAGTTACTGGAAAGAAGTAATAATATTACTGAAAGTAATATATTAGTTTAGTTACTTGACAACACTGCCGATTATGCGTGTGTGCGTGCGCTGTGCGCACACGTGCATGCCTGCGTATGCATTCTACCCACCTCCCATGTATTGGGGAAGTGGAAAATGTTTCTCCTCGCTATTTACAGAGCTGGCTTTAGCTAATAACAGGGTCTAATAACAGTGTGGCTTGATAATAATTTGACTTCGCACTCAGCTTTGTTGTTTTTGTCACTGTATATTTGCGTACATGGCAACATAATGCATCTGCATTGAACCCATCCTATGTGTCAGGGTGAGTGTGCGCTACAGGGGCAGTACCTCTGGGAGCAGCTGGGGTTAAGTGTGTTATTCAGGGAAATGTTGACACATACAGTACAGTAGACAGGGGCCCTTCTGTTAACCCAGGTGGCCTCTCTACCCACTCAGCTACGGCCTCCCCGCTTACCTGTGGATATCATGTCATGTCACATCACATTGATGACAGCAGTCTTGCTCATGAATAATATGTACTATCAAGTACTTCCTTCAGTTCCTTGGTCTGCTGGCAGTGTGTACAATACATTAGACAATGATCATTCCAGTGATTTGCAGGTCTAGCCGCAGACCTTCTTCTAGACAGCTATGAACATAAATAAATATTCACATGTATTAAAGACACCTCAGCAATACTCCCATGCAGACGTTTAGCCATAAGTTCTGGTTATTATAGGATTTGTGATGTTCTTAATTGTAGCCCTAAATGCATAAGTGTATATACTGTATATCAGTCATACATATACATTAATTATGCTTTCTGAGCCCATGATAATCGGCCATGGCCTTTTGGCTGACTCAAGTTAATTCTTGGCATCTATACCAATTAGCCAGATCAATTGAAATATGGAACGACTAGTCTCATGCATTATTCACAAAGGCCTTGAGCATGACACTTGTGCAAATTCACACTTGATAAGAAGCTATTCTCCTCGGTCCCACTCTCTTCAGTCTTATCCTTACCCTGCTCATCTCTCTCTCTCTGTGTTTCTGTGTCTCTTTGTCTCTCTCTCTCTGTCTCTCTCTCTCTCTCTGTCTGTCTCTCTCTCTCTCTCTCTGTCTCTCTCTCTCTCTGTCTCTCTCTCTCTGTGTGTGTGTCTCTCTCTCTCTCTCTCTCTCTCTCTCTCTCTCTCTCTCTCTCTCTCTCTCTCTCTCTCTCTCTCTCTCTCTCTCTCCGCCCCCATCTCTACAGTATGTTGGTTTCCTCATACTGTTCATTATCATTCTCTTTTCATACAGTATCTCCATCATGGTAGGAGACAATCAGAGAAGTGCCCCCCCCCCCCCTATACAGAAATAGTATGGAGGTCATGGTTGAAAGCAATAGGCTGTAGTGGCAGTTATGAATCCATAATTTGAAGAGTTAGGGTGATGCTTAATCCCACGTGTCATGTTCTCATCTCAGTTTAATTAAAAGTGACCTCAAGAGCAATCACAATCTAATTTGGCTGGAGGCGTGACAGAGAGGCGGTGAAAGGCTTTGGGTGAATTGTGTGTGTGTGTGTGTGTGTGTGTGTGTGTGTGTGCAGAGGGAGAGCGACTAGTGCACAGGAATCCATTATGCAACTTCAACGACAGGTCCAAGCTAGCAAGGTCATGCTCTGTGTCACTTTCCATAAAAATCACACTTGTGTGAAGTGAGGGCACTCTTATCATCACACATCATCACATTCCGGCCAATCACAATAGGCATACTCACTTTTCTCTCATTCCGGCCAATCACAATTCTTCAATTTCTGGCCTCACTTTTAATCCTCCATATGTACTTTGCTCAGCCATTCAAATCATCGATATGGGGTGATCAGCCAGTCAAATCATCGCTAAAATTCACACAAACCGACAAAGCTGGGCATAGGTGGCCCTCAAAAATATATTATTGACCTTCTCCCCCTAAATGATACAATGGGTTGCTAGTCGCCAAACCAGTATAACCTTCCATACGAAAATATGATGCATTTATTCATTGAGATGTTCTAATTCAATAATTTGTGCTATTTTGTCAGCTCAAAATGTCAGACATTTTTTATCAATTACCGCATCGATTTCAAATTGTGACCAAGACATTAATTAGCTTTTTCCGGCAAGATGTTCCCTTTTGGGGACCGACAAAGCTGTCATTAATATTCTAATTGTGTCCGACAACAAGTGAAGAGCGGCCTCTAGGATGAAGTGCTGGATAAGATGTGTGGGCTATAGATTGATGACCACATATGTAGCTGTCCCTGCCAAGGAGCTATGAAGAGAAACGGCCAGAAAAAGAGGGCAAAAGACATACGGAAAGACCGAAGACCGACATTCACACGTAGGGACCTGAAGAGAGAGAGAGGCTGTCTGAGACCTTGTTTTTATTCCATCAGAGTTATTTGTGCAGTCGTTTGTCACTGAGAGCACCTCCCTTCCAGATGCATTAGGGTGCTTGATGGAGACTGCAACTGAAAAGATGTTCCAAAACTCAGAGCGGAGGGTGGATAAGGCGGTCATAAAGATGGTCCAGAAAGAAATTGAAAGAAGTAATTGTGGAAAGGAGAGAGGTTACAGAGGATCGAACAGAGATGTGACAGACAGACAGACAGAGGTTGCATGCTGAGGGGAGGCGAGGGTCAAATGTATTAAAATTATCCTCTGATTAGAGATCCCAGTGGTCATGAGTGTGTTGTTAGCCCCACCCGTACCGTGTGGTGTATTGTTGAGGGGAGGTTGTGGTCGTTGACTGTGACTGATGGGGCTGTGTCCCTGATGTGATGCCATTTCTGTCCCTGGCTGTGAGCTCTGCAAGTGTTGTTCAACAACAAATCATATTCCACCATGCTCTCTCTCTCTCTCTCTCTCTCTCTCTCTCTCCCTCTCTCTCTAACACACACACACACACACACACACACACACACACACACACAAACAGCCACAGCCACACTTTCAAATTTCTGCAATTTAACTTTTGTCTGCTTTGTTGACCTGTTTTCCAGTCCTGCACATGGGGGTTTGGCATATAGCCACCATTCCTAGGCCACCAAACTATCTAGTTTGGCACTGAATGACCACTGTTCCTACCAAACTAAGCAGAGTTGTTTTGTTATTTTTCGACTTGCATGTTATGCATATCATTATAGGCCCCGATGGTGGCCAGGACACTGATTGAGCTGGTAAAAGCCCAGTGAAAGTTGATTTCAGTGAAGTGAGAAACATTGATGAGTTACAATGTTTTCACACAAAGGAAGTGTATTCCTTTAATGTTCAAATACTTTGAAGTGGATAATAATAATTGTATCAGTGCTGGAACTCTCACTCTGTAACCCATTTTATTCTCCACCCAGTGCCAATTGTCTAGTTTAATCCTGGGTGTTACACTCACCCAGAGCAACGGACTGACCTTATCCTTCCTTCAGTGCATGAGGAGTCCAAGCCGCTTCTTTTCTCCTGACGGGGGGGGGGGGGGGGGGGAGTTTCCCCGGTTAGACGTAGCGCATGGAAGGAAGTTCAAGGAACACGTTTTTTCAACCAGTTCCTTTCCCCTTCATCAGGTGGCCCATGCCCAGCTGGCCACGGGGAGGCAGTTTGTGAGGGTACCTACCCTAGGCACACGGGGAGAACATGCAAACTCCACACAGAAAATCCCTTTTGCAACTTAGTGTATGGGCACTGATGACGCAGAGAAGGGAACACGTCCCCAGCGCCCACAACGTCCCGAGCGGGAATCAAACTCAGGACCTTCTAGCTGTGAGGCGACAGCACTACCGACTGTGCCACGTGCCCCAACCTCCATGTTTTATATTTGCCCAGATTGAGGTTGTCCTGTCTTCTTTATTTCTATTTTTGGGGTTGTATCCATACCTTATACAAGTTAACTACAGTTTTTTCTTAATGAGACACTGTTCGTGTTCAGAATGAATCCCATCGGTTACTGATATTATGGTTACATAAGAGATTGCTTGTGCACATTGCTTTAGTAAGAACTCAGTGGCAATTGGAGGAAAAGTCTACTGCCTCCACCTTTCTCTCTCCTTCACATAATCTTGTCGTGATCTTCAGTATGCAGAAATGTGGAGCGTGTGCATTTTGCAATTCAAAGCATGAAATATTTATCATCAGATAATTTTGGATCTGGAGATTTTCTGGTCTAAACCCATCTAAAAAGGACAGAACTGGGGTATGTGCAATATTGACTGAACTCTGTATCCATTGTAATTTAGAAGACAAAGCCTGGACACACCTGAATTACAAGAGGTAAATGAGGTTGTCCATTATAACCAGCAGAGAGATGCACACTTATAATCAGAGAAAGATACATGCATACTGTATTAATTAGTGGAGAAAGATACATGCATACTGTATTAATTAGTGGAGAAAGATACATGCATACTGTATTAATTAGCGGAGAAAGAGACATGCTGCATAAAGGTCCATTCAAACTGAAGATATATATTTGTTTCCAGTCGCTTTACTTTGGTCGCGATGATCTCATATAGGTTGCATTTTTCCAGCCGGGGCGAAGATACCAGGTGGCTGTTCGCTTCGCTGGCGTCGCTTTGTGCTGCGCCCGTTCGCGCTGCGCCCATTTGCGCAATCGTATTTGCATTGACTTTGTACGCAATCGCACCGCTTTAACTATTCAGGTCTGAACCCAACTTAAGAGAAAGAGTCATCATAACCTTTATTCTCAGAAATACCGTTGAGGGGCGGGTTCTCATTTTCAATGTATTCGAGACAACAACACAGAACACAAGTAATTCACTTACAACATCAAAATACATTAATCAGAAAACACTCAAAACCAAAATACAAAAAAACTAAAAACAGATAAACCAAAAAATGGAATAAAGCATGAATATGCATACTGTAGATGCGGAGAAAGAGACATACGGGACTATAAGCAGCGAAAAAGAGACTTGCATATTGTTAAAGCAGACAAAATAGATCTGTCTAGAAAAAATTGTCATTACTCAATATCATACAGAAAACAAAACAAAAACCAAAACAGAATCTGCATAACAGGGAGGGGGGAGTTTAATTGTGTAGAGCCAGAGACCATGTGCAACTTCTGTTGCAGAAATTAACTACAGTTACCTTGTACTTTATTTTATAGCAACAGAATAACACCAATATCACATTAAATGAGCAAAAATGAGGCTCGACCTTGTCTTCTTGTATATGCATTTTATACAGGAACAATTACAGTTCTTATAGTGGCATCCAACTTTATTTTGTATTTTTTCTTTTGTGAGACATGCAGGCATACGGTATAATCAGTACATGGATACAGACTCCATACTCTCCATGGCCCCAAAATAGACATAGGGTAGAAGTGACAGCTATACTTATTACTCCTGCATATAGACTGACTCCATTGCTGGTTCACTGACTAGACGGCATCACCATGTGTCAGTTTCAGATACCAGATATTCTATTTTAAGACTGCTTATTTGCATATATTCTCATCACATAGAAGTGTGATTCCCTCTCTGAAACAATGAACAACCTTGATGGCAGAGAGAGAGAGACAGAGGCAATGACCGTGGGAAAATTATGCCAAAAATATATTTATTCAAAACCTATATTTAAATTAATCCATCATAGTTACTGTTATGGACACACACACACACACACACACACACACACACACACACACACACACACACACACACACACACACACACACACACACACACACTGTAAGTTCAGCACAGCAGGTTGGGCAGCAGCTTTCCATATTTTAATAATCCACTGATGAGCGCTCAGACACCAAATTAAAAGCTGCATGGTTTGATTTGTGCTTCTATCACCATGCCAAGTCATGCCGTTTTATTTATTGTACCATCCTTTCAATTTAATGGCCATTTTGGTCCCTCTACAAATGCCACAGACCTGGCACCACTTAAATAACAGCTCAAGGGCCATGCCAGTCCAATTCTGACTTCATTAGCAGATATCCCCCCTCTCCCACTTTAACGTTTTTAGATACTAAAAGTAATTCCCCTTTTCAACACTGTTTATTTTATCTAAAATTGCTATTACTCTCATGCAAGCCTTTCAAATGAACACGTCAGTGTATCAATACAACTTACGGTGCAGCATTTTGAACTTGACTTTGAATTTTAGCATGGAAGAGGGCTTTTAATGATACAGTGAATTACAGCTAACATTGCCAAAAATGTTCAGTACATTCTAACATTAATTTTAGAATATGGCCAAAACATAAACAAAAATCAATATCTTAAAAAGCGTCTCATCAGTTTGAGTCTAGTGTGCCATCTCGCCTGGCCCTGTAACTTTTATGGATTCATTGGCTGCAGAAGAAGAAGAAAGAAAGACAAACTAAATGCTAGAATTAAATCTTAGCTCCACTTACCTTGATGACCCTGACAGGTGGGCCAATCCTCTTCTTCACCTCTAGTTAAAGGTACCCTATTAAAGGTAGGGTAAGTGATTTTATTTGATTAAAAAAAGTTTTAAATAGCTACTTATTCTGATAGTACTTATTGCTTTAGAGTGTTTGTTCAGTAAGGAGGATCGAGTCCTGATCTTTATTAAATAGAAAATGCATTTTCAGGTTAGGATACCAATTTTATCCAAGGATACAGATTAAACAGGTGAAATTGGAAGTGATGACATAAATAAATGAGCAGACAACATTGGAAATGGAACACTAACAAACACAAACACAATTGCGTGCACACGCACACACGCATGTGTACACACGCCCGCCCGCACACACGCTGTTTTTGTTGTTATGTGGAGTGGACCATTGTTTTATTTGTGGTCCTTTCCGAATTTGTTTTCGAGTAGGCTAGTCACAGCAGAGAGCACAGCTCAGCACATACTTATAAAAGCACACATGCAATTTACAATTTAGGCATTTAGCAGACTTAATCCAAGAACAAAAAAGCATGGGAATACATCACATAAAAAGCATTTATCATGAAACATGCGTAAGCTAAGAAGTACACCTGTGTGTGTGTGTGTGTGTGTGTGTGTGTGTGTGTGTGTGTGTGTGTGTGTGTGTGTGTGTGTGTGTGTGTGTGTGTGTGTGTGTGTGTGTGTGTGTGTACGTGTGTGTGTGTGTGTGTGCGTAAGAGAGGGACTGTAAAGCCTATATGTATGCTCCCGGAAACAGCCGACCTACAAGCTTACACCACTTTGTGTGACAGTGAGTATGAATCAGGCTTAAGAATGTCTCATAGGAGTGAGTCAGAGAGAATGGGCAGTTCAAGGTAAAGCCTCGACAAATTGCTTTTGTCAGATGTCAGATATGCCTGCTGCCCCCCTCCCCAATTCCTCCTCCAGTGCCTTTTGGCCACTCCGTCCACCTCTCTTTATACTCCTCTGTACTCTCTCTCTCTCTCTCTCTCTCTCTCTCTCTCTCTCTCTGTTGCATACCCCACGCAATAAATGTGAAGAATATCAATCCTCAACCCGTGGTTATCTTTTGTTAGTAGCTAATTTTTATCCGTCTAGTGCCTTCAGTGTTCAATTCCGCAGCAGGCCTGATAGTTAATTACATAGACTAATGGATTTTATGTTAACGTCTTATAAAATTGAGAACAGATTATGATAGATATGAGGAAATCTTCATTATTTCATACTCTGTGCTGTGCACTCTCTCTTTCTTTCTCTCTCTCTCTCTCTCTCTCTCTCTCTCTCTGTCCTGCTTACTAATTATGTGAAGGTCATCTTCCTGCTACTCTTCTGACAGTGAGTAAACTCTCACTCAACTTGACTTCATCTGACTCGTGCACAGTGCTGCTGTTATATTGTGACTTCACCTGACTCAGGCACAGTGCTGCTGTTATATTGTGACTTCACCTGACTCAGGCACAGTGCTGCTGTTATATTGTGACTTCACCTGACTCGGGCACAGTGCTGCTGTTATATTGTGACTTCACCTGACTCAGGCACAGTGCTGCTGTTATATTGTGACTTCATCTGACTCAGGCACAGTGCTGCTGTTATATTGTGACTTCACCTGACTCGGGCACAGTGCTGCTGTTATATTGTGACTTCATCTGACTCAGGCACAGTGCTGCTGTTATATTGTGACTTCATCTGACTCAGGCACAGTGCTGCTGTTATATTGTGACTTCATCTGACTCAGGCACAGTGCTGCTGTTATATTGTGACTTCACCTGACTCGGGCACAGTGCTGCTGTTATATTGTGACTTCACCTGACTCAGGCACAGTGCTGCTGTTATATTGTGACTTCATCTGACTCAGGCACAGTGCTGCTGTTATATTGTGACTTCACCTGACTCGGGCACAGTGCTGCTGTTATATTGTGACTTCATCTGACTCAGGCACAGTGCTGCTGTTATATTGTGACTTCATCTGACTCAGGCACAGTGCTGCTGTTATATTGTGACTTCATCTGACTCAGGCACAGTGCTGCTGTTATATTGTGACTTCACCTGACTCGGGCACAGTGCTGCTGTTATATTGTGACTTCACCTGACTCAGGCACAGTGCTGCTGTTATATTGTGACTTCATCTGACTCGGGCACAGTGCTGCTGTTATATTGTGCGACCTGCATTGATGGAGAGAAAATCACTGCAAGTTAACTCCAAGTTAACATTATTATTTATTTTTTAGCCCTTTAATAATTGTTTGTAGACATTTATCATTGTTTCTTCTTAGCATTGTGGTTGTGACACATTCCAACAAAATAATACATGCAATTTTGTATTGCTTTTCTAAATACTCAAAGTCAATTTCAACGTCAGGCCGGGTTGCTTACCCAGGGCCCAAAAACTCTAATTAAAGCCACTTGGAATGGGATCAGAACAATCTAACTTACAACTTGAACACATGTCCCCACAGATTTGTGTGCGTTTTAGACATAATCTGTAGGAGTAGTGGCAAAAAGTGTGTTTTAAAGAAAAAAACCTGTGTGAAGTGAGGGGCGCTAATAAAGTCTAACTTATGTTGATTAGGTGATGTAATGGTGATTCATTAACAATAAAGAGACAACATGATGTACATTTTCCCTTCATTACTTGTGCAAGCAGAGCGCGCAAGTACTAGTTTCGCCCGGGACTCGTATGCACCGTCCCAGCCGTCCCGCCAATTTTGATGTTTATGCACCGTCCCAGCAAATGACGTAATGACTAATTCTGCTTGATACAGCAGTGGTGCCAGATTACATGCATGTATACATAGGAACATTACCTTTAATCCTCCCAACACTAAAACATATGGTCATTTCGTCACCATCGAAAACCAATTACACTCTGGCATGGGGTCCTTTAATCCACATCTTTATTACGTAATCATTGAGAGCTACTACTCTGGTGGTTCAGATCCTATCTTTTTCTAAATAGTAAAACCTTTTCCTTTTTTGCCTCCCTAAAATATCAAACAGATTGTGAGCTTGCAGATCTGCTATGATCGCTGTTTGTCATACAGCAAAGCACAGCAGGGCTTAAGTGGTTAACGGGCGAGAGCAGAAAATGAGGAAATGGAAGTGTGGATCAAGAAGGGCAAAGAGGGAAAGAACAGAGTGAAAAAAGGGGTGGATTGAAAGATAGAAGGGGGTGAACAGGAGACCAATGGAAAGAGGTATGAATGACGAGGGCAGACAGAGTAAGCAAGATGAAATGAAAACGAAAGAGGGATGTGGACGTGATGAGTATAAAATTGTTACCCTTTACTAGAAAAACAATTTAGTCCTTGAAGGGAAAGATTCAATGCACACTTGCACGCACACACTTGCACTCACTCACGCACGCACGCACACATTGAGATCTGTCTGGTGAAATCTGTCTTCTTAAGCACAGGGCTACAAGTTGTTATTTAAAGGCCTCTTGTCCCTGCAGTCGTGTGCCATGATTGTGGAGCACTAACACATGCACACATGCATGCACATGCACAGTTGCACACGCCCACATGCATGCACAGATTGTTATCCGCTGCAGTGCCGTTAAAAGGGCAGTTCAAGGACTAGCTCTCTCTCCTTGAACTTTATCACCAGACAGAGATGTCATTATGCTCTTATCTAAGCCCATGTGTGTGTGAGTGTGTGCATGTATGGTTTTGTGTGGCGACATTACAGTTTTATCTGAGCACCTTGAGCTGGAATCACAATGCCCCATTACTGGTAAAGGACGGTAAGGGTGATTGTGTGTGTGTAGGCGTGCATGCTTGAGTGGTTGGGTGGATGGGTGTCAGAAGAAATAAAGGTGAGAGATGTACTGTACCACCACTGATTCAGGGGTTTTCCCTGGCTCAGAAGGCTTTGGGGCTTAAAGGACAACTTTTTTAGCTTGTTATTAGAGAAAGTAACGTTTTTTTTGCAACCCATTTATTCACCCAATCTATCTAATGTAATCCTGGGCGCTACACTTCCAACCTGGGAGGTGTTTAGTGTCAGCGTTCACTCTAAGGTCATTTATGACCTTGACTATAGGGCCATCTCTGTGCTATGATTTAGTCTGAATCCAGACTGGAATAGTTATAATATTATTATTATTTAAAAACTCATGTAGTTGATTAAATACCAGTTTTTCTAAAATCTTACTTAAAAAGGGAAGATTTGATATGGGCCGATAATTACTTAGGAGTAGTCTATCCAGGTTATTCTTTTTGAGGATTGTTTTTACAATAGCAGTTCAATGGTGGAAAAAAGTATTCTGGGTTTCTTTGATTTCTGAAAAATGCGCTTTGAGGATTGTGTTGTATGTCTTTTGCTGTTCCTTAAGAATGTCAAAATGAACTTGTAGTTTAGTTTTTCTCCATGTACGTTCGGCTTTCTGACGATGCCGTTTTTGCTCGTTTACTGACTCATTTCTCCATGGGGGCTTCTGTTTGGAGGAGAGCTTTTAAACTTTTATAGGGGCTACAGAGTCAAGCGTTGACCTTAATTTATTATTAACAGATGAGGGCAGGGTGAGGGTGGGTATGTTATTTAGACAGTGTGCGAATTGTTCAACTACTTCAGGGGTAAGGTACAAGGCGGTCAGTATTGTACAGTGGTACCGGTAGACATACAGTGAACTCAATGAAGAAATGATCAGAGAACATAACATCTGTGGCTGAATAAATATGTGCAGTGAGCCCACATGTAATGACGAGGTCTAATGTGTGACCACATCTGTGTGTTGGACCCCTCACATGTTGAGTAAAGCCCAGATCATGTGTCTCATTTAATAGAGAAATAACTTCTATGGCTTTTTTGTCTGTTTCATTGTCAATATGCAAATGTACGTCACAGGAAATAATTATCTTATCGAAAGTGGTAGTTATAATAGATAGAAACTCTGAGAAATCTGTTAAAAAGTTGGGCAGCTTTGGTGGTCTATAGACCGTTATTACTAATGTAATACCTTGGCAGTTTAGTAGGCAGGCATGATATTCAAAGGACTTAAATTGATCAAAAGAGATGCTCGTAGAGTTTAACCCCTTTGTGATTATAGAGGCTGTCCCTCCACCATTCTGTAACTGTCTACTACAGTAGAAGACATCATAATTAGAAGGGGATGTCTCAATAAGAACAGCCGGGGCATCGCTAGTAAGCCATGTTTCTGTTAAAAACAGTGTGTTGTAATTAGGTCTCTAACTAAAAACGTTTTATCTTTATTAAGGGACCTTATATTTAAATATAAATATAAATATTCGTAGACCCTAGTAGTCAGTTATTCGTTCATACACACAGAAAACAACTACTGTGGCCAGATGTAATTTACTGGGGTCTAGTAGGACTATAGTAAATAAAAAAATTAAGAAATCGCTGTGCATTTTTGTAAAACATAAAAATATATATACATATTTAGCCCCGCTCCCCTGTCAAAAATAGCAAAAAACGCTGAAACAAAAGAAAGCAGCAAATGAAAATGTTTTAACACACAAAACATTAACCTTGGTTGAAAAAATCGTGTCCTATACTATGACTCTGAATGAAAACATATTTGTTACTTTAGATCAGTAGGCTCATGTGATTGAATGATTGATTGATGGATTAATTGTTTGATTCAATACTTTATTAACAGTTTGCAGAAAAATCACAGTTCAATACATATTCAATTCATCTGAAATCATCTGTGTATATGTTAATATTGGGAACAAAACTGTTACTTTTCAAGAAATAATATAAAAATAAATAAATCACACTTGTGTGAAGTGAGGGGTGCTATTTGGTACACACAAACAGACAAAGCTGGGCCTACGAGGGGCTAGCACCCTTCAAAAAAAATTAATAAAAATAATTGTTAGAAACAGGGTTTGCACATGCATTCTAATGTTGGTGCCTCTTTGGGGATTACCCAAAAGTCAAAAATGACAAAATTATGGAGGTGTGCGTGCGTGTGTGTGTCATTTTTGTGAAATGACTTAATTGGCAACAGAGCGTGGGCAGAGCACGTGAGCGTGTGCCGTGGGCCTAATGGTTTTGTGTTCTTTCTATCTTCCCTAATTCTGACTCATGCACAAACACCAGCAACATTGATGTAAACGTGGGCACACACACACACACACACACACACACACACACACACACACACACACAGTACACACCACACCTGCCCCTCCTTGCTCCATTACTGTCGTCATATTACAAGGCCAGCAAGCATTTTCTACCGCCCCATTGCCATCTTAATCTCTATTTATCCATCCGTCCCTTTCTTGCACCCATTTATCCATCCATCTATCCATTCTCTCTACCTCTCTTTGCTCTCCCTGTTTTATTGTATTTTGATGTTGGGATTGATGACCGTTCTTTATGTCTGATAAGGGGCTGTAGATCAATCTAATGCTTTATCACCAACAGAACATACATTGTCACTGCCGGGTAGAAACTTATCTCCATAATTCAACTTTTACGTCTTATTTTTTCATAAATTATTGCCCTACTCACCCAAATGTAGCGAAAACAGTCGACCCTATCCCGCCATTTTTACTACATTTGAAAAATATATACAGGGTATGCGCGTGACATCATCATCAAACCAGTTATGCGGGAACGCCTATAGTGCCAAAGAAAAGTATTTCTGGCCTTGACAGCTCATATCCAAACAGAAAAGTTTAATGTTTAATGCAATATGATTGCATTAAACAACGTTAAACTAACTTTTCCACTCACTTTGTCACTCGATTTTTCCACTCGATTTGCCATTCACTTTATTCATGCGCACACCCTCTATAGAAAGTTAAGTCTGCCCTATAAATATAAATATTTATCCAATGAAAAGACCTTTCACAATGTATCCATCGCAGATATGTTACTGGGATCTTCTTCAGGAGATCCCAGTGATCGAAACGTTGAATTTATAAACCTCTATTTCTTTCTCTTAAACTCTTAGTTGCGCCAATGAAGACCACTGTGACCACATTGTGATTTGTGCATCTTTGTGCCTGAACTGCACTGTACAGTAGTAACTATAGCTACTGGTATAAATATTGAGTATGGAGGCCATGCTGTTATTGTTTTTCTTTCACTTGATAACCCTCTCGGGTTATTTATCTATCCATCCACCAGTTCATCCTTCCCTTTCTTCTTCCTCATTCCTTCCACCAACATGTCGTATTCTTCCTTCTCGTCCTCTCCCCCATCTGTACACAGACTCTCTCTATCTGCTCAAAGTGGTCACATAAAAACCATCTTTCTAATCCCTGCGAGTGTTGCTGACTGCGTTGCTGTTCTTCTTGATGAAAATGGATTACACTCTGCTGATGGACTATTTCCATGACACTGCTGTGTCATGAAATTCACCCCCACGAAAACGTTTCCAACACCCCCGACCCATGGAGACCCGTGTGTGTGTGTGTGTGTGTGTGTGTGTGTGTGTGTGTGTGTGTGTGTGTGTGTGTGTGTGTGTGTGTGTGTGTGTGTGTGTGTGTGTGTGTGTGTGTGTGTGTGTGTGTGTGTGTGTGTGTGTGTGTGTGTGTGTGTGTGTGTGTGTGTGTGTGTGTGTGTGTGTACTTTGGTCTTTCCAGGAGTGGCTTGTTTCATTCTGATGTTCAAATAGAGGACATACTGTACCTAACCTGTCTTCTTATGTCCGTTGTAACCCTTTAACAAGTCTACAAACACAGACTCCTGTTGCCCCTCTCCTCCTTTATTATTGTGTCCCCTTTAGACTGTTTATGTGCCTAGCCATGGAACTGGGTTGATAAGACTGTGGATTATTCCCTTCTAATCCTCTTTGAATACACTGTGGGCGCACGCACACGCGAGCACGCACATGCATGCACGCGCACACACACACACACACACACACACACACACACACACACACACACACACACACACACACACACACACACACACACACACACAGTACATGGATGCAGACGCAATTATGTGCATACATTGACACACACATTTCACACACTCTCTGTGTCTTTCTCTGTCTTTGTGGTGGAAGGGTCAGACGCACGGTCAAACACAATCTCTCCCTTGGGGCATGAGGCCCAGTTTTTAAATAAAGGCATGAAATCAGTGGGCGATTATTGAGGGAAGGAAATAAACAAGTGATCTGTCTTTAGGGCCCGTAGCTTTATTATCTCATGGTCATGTCGATAACACTTTGAGGTCACAGAGTAGCCGTTTAGCTGATGCATCTTGTGTCGGAGGTGTTCAATTTAATTCAATGTATGGATCCAAATCAGGAAATCAACAATCAATCAATCAATCAATGTGTGTGAGTAAAAAATGTAAGTTCTGAATATATTCATTTCTGACACTTTGTGAAGCATTTTTTAATCAGTATAGCATACTTGTAGATGAAAATTGTTCAGCTCACATTACAATTGTAAAATAATAATTTCAAAGTTGAGGGGATGTTGTACACTTATACCGCCATTGCCGAAGTCCTTTGTCAATTGAAGCCTAATTTTGATACTGACGCTTAATTCCAAGTGTTGGAGTTTGGAAGCGCTCGCTTTCAGTAAAGCAACGTCCTGCTGCCTCCTGCATTATGTGCCAATGCAAAACAGGTGGTATGCAGGGCCGTTGAGTGATTATCTGACGGATGCTATAGCCAGGTCCTCTATTATATTATATATGGCTGGTGTTGTTTTTTTCTCTGAGAAAAAGCAAACTGTCGAAATCTACGTGCACCCCTGCAGTGTCTCCTGTCTGTGAAAGATGTCAGTTGTCAAATAAACTGCACAGCATGCACACTGGGGCCGGGTCAGATCAGGTGCACGTCTGCGTGCTGCACACCTGCATAGACATATTTATTCATTTTATTTTTTCATTTATGTTTTTCTTTGAGGCACGGGGAGCAAAATGCAAAATACCCAGAGTGATTTGGATGACTGCAGCTTTGCCATATGTGTCAACCCCTGGAGGCCATGTGCAACTCTGGACCAAAAACATCTGTTACTCTCACCATGGCTGGCTGTTACTCTCAGCCAAGTATCATCATTGTAGTAGTGAAAATAAGCTCACAACGCATGGTTCTGCAACACAAGCTTGTAAATCTGATATTATTGGTTTGCAACACTGGCACACAACTAAGTATGAAATATAGCTGCAAGCAGCGATAAGGCGGGACCAAGAAAGAAGACAATACGAAATAAGAATCATGGGCTGAGTTGTCGGTACCCGGATTTTAACACACAACCTTGTGGTAGGGCAAGAGCTCTACTGACTGAGCTACACGGAGACAATTAGTTACTCCATTGTAAACAGCAAAATCATTCAGTGTTTTTGATAACAATTATGTGTGTCCTGGTTTATGGGATCATTGTCCATTACTAAGTGTGTTCGATGTTCATGTTTTCACGTACAAACTTCTCTTCAACCGGGATTTCAGTTAATGGTCCATAGATTGAGTGTAGGACGTTTCACGCAAATTGCAAAAAAATCCAGGCAGAAAATCTGATATAAGCATTTTTCGAACTGCTCAAAATGGCAGAAAATCTGAGGGCGGAGCGTACTTGTCAAAGTAACAGATGTGTGAAAAAATCCACAAAAACAATAAGTGACCAAAGTCACCTCCGGGACTTCTTGGTCCCTTAATAAATCAGGCTTGCATGCAGTAACTGTAACCCCAATCCCCTAAACCATAACCTCTACATTTCTAATCCTGACCCTATCTCCAACCTGGATCTTTTCCTAAATTTAAGTCTAACAATCAAGAATGTTTAACCTTAAAGGACCAGGAGGACCAGGAAATGTAGCGCCACAATGTCTGTTTTCAAATTCTACTATACTTGTGGGGACATTTGGACTTCACAAGTACAGTATAGTAATACACACACGCCTGCCTGCACGCACATACTGTACGCACGCGCGCACACACACACACACACACACACACACACACACACACACACACACACACACACAATCACTATCATTATATTCCCTTTCTTACCTAATTTCCTGAAGTGGTTTGGCTTGAAATTCATTAAAACCCAAACATGCACTTATTATCCCTGTTGGATAAGAAGCCTGGCACCCTTAAATTAGTGTTTACAAATTGGCAGAGACCTCCAATAAACATCAGCACATATCAGCTGAAGAGGGCATTTGTCCATTTTGTGAGTGAACAGCTAAATTGGAATGCTTTTTAAACCATTCAAAGAACACAAAACTCAATGTAAAATTTCCCTCTACACCAAATCCCCTCACTGGTGCGTTGCGAGCTTGAACATCTGCTATCTTTGCCAAATGTTCATCCATCATGGCATGCCCTGAGTATGGGATGCTAGGTTTTATATGGTTAATGCTGTGAGAACATAATCGGGGAATAAATATTTAAGCACTAGTTCATAATAATTATAGATCCTACTGTAGTAGGCTATCCATTGTTGCATTGTTCTGATTGAAAAAGAGGACAGATGCTCAGCAAATAAACTCAAGACGGGGTCTGTGGATCTCTGATGTCATGTAGCCAGTCTGATTACGTCAAATGATGCACGTGCACTGGCAGTGTGCACAATGAAATTTGGCCCTGATCGGTACAGTGGTTTGCAAGATTTGCTCTCGACGCACAGGTACGCGCGCACACAGATGCACAGAATTGGTGTGACTCACAGTCAAGCTCCCTAGGGGGTCCTTAGAGTTACTAAAGGAGGGCCGCCAAATCTTTGTTTGATAGGATCTGCAAGCAGATTTAGATATTTTCGGTGAAGAGGTTTGGTGTTGACTGTTGAGGGATAATGGAGCGGACTAAATACAAAGCCAAATCTCAAGTTTACCAATTATTGAGGGTTTATAATGGTTAAATTCACATTGACATGAATTCAGCAACATTAATAGAAACGACAACAAACAAACAAAACATTAATTTACACAACACTGATAGTAAATGTTTAATCTACAACACAATATGTAGTGGTTGTCCCTGCTTCATCTCTCTCTCTCTCAGCTATAAAGGGGTCCTTGGCCTGAATAACATTGAAGACCCATTGTCAGAAGATACAGTATACTTCTATACAACTCGGCCCCTAGGAACCATGATGTAAAAACAACTCTCATCCCTAATACTCTGGCCTTCATTATATGCTTTCTGTGTGTTAATAATTGTATGTCAAAGAACCAAATGAACCATGTGCCTATTCTGGGCATGTCATAGGTGAACATTCAGCAGAAATAGGGTTATTGGCTTTGCAACATTCCACGTTGTGAGCTTGTAGATCAGCATTAAAAAAGGACAAATTGCAAATAGTTTTGATGTAGAGGCAGGAAATTAAGGAATAGATTCTTGGGGGATCCCGGTCAACAAAGTACATACGTAGGGTTTAAGTGCTTAAGGCTTTTGTCCGTCTGTCTGTCCATCCGTGTGTGGTTGTCTGCCTGTGAATCATGTTAAACAGTTACATCCTCAGTGTTAATTTATCCATTTGTAACTCTTGAGTGTGCACAATGGTATCAAATGGACCCGTGCACTGAGGATTTTACCGTGTAGATACAATATTGACCTCCCATGCACCTTCCCTCTAGTGCAGTCAGGGAGGTGGGCAGGCGGTCTGATGGATGGATGTGGATTGTAGAGAGATGAGAAGAGGAGAGGCAGAGGAATCATTTCATATCGGGTCAAAGATTGTTCAAGTCTTTGATGCTGTGTTTTTGTGACGTTCACAAGAACACACTTAACCACACACATTCACACACACACACACACACACACACACACACACACACACACACACACACACACACACACAGTCTCTCTCTCTGTCTCACATCACAGGCACAGAAATACTGTAGTGCATGTGACCTTGTCACAGTCAATTTCAGGACTTATGGAAGTTGACCTGGGATGGGTTCAGGTTAATTTATTCATTCACCTGTGTTCTGCTCGGCTTTAAGCCTGCATTGGCATGCGCTAATCTACACAACTGTAGTGCTGCATGGGACACTAAGCTGAAGCTGCACATTTCTCTTCCAGTGTAAAAAATTACGTTTAAAGAAACCAAAAAAGCTCACTATCCAAAGCTGTTCATTTTACCCCCTATTTTTTCATTCCAAATGATTTAGTTGGTGTTTCATTGTTAGAAGAGTCTGGGGTTTAGCTTTGTGCTGTATGATTATCGCTTTGTGTTTCATTCGCAGAATTGGTCAAGGACAACTATGTCTCTTTTTAATAATTGCTGCACAATCTTCCTGACTATATGCCTAACTGATTCCAAAAATATACCTTTTAGGAACATGGCAACCAAACATGACAAACCAAAATATATTACTCTTCATTTCCGTGCAAATTCATCTCCGTCCGAGCGGTCTTAAGTCAATCTTTATAGACTACTCACTACTGTATCAAATTTTACGCAGTAGAGATAATCGTGAATTTATTCCCCATAATACTGTAGGGTCCTATTATTGACCTAACCTTCAGTGTTGAATAAATGCATTTTAATCATAAGAATGCATATGACACACGTGCGTGCATGCACACACACACACACACACACACACACACACACACACAC
>NC_137867.1:20561061-20636061 GCF_963924005.1 Protomyctophum bolini | reverse complement strand
AGCGTTCACATGTAATATCATATCACAGTAATGGTAGCGTTCACATGTAATATAATATCACAGTAATGGTAGCGTTCACATGTAATATAATATCACAGTAATGGTAGCGTTCACATAACAACATGTAATATAATATCACAGTAATGGTAGCGTTCACATGTAATATAATATCACAGTAATGGTAGCGTTCACATGTAATATCATATCACAGTAATGGTAGCGTTCACATGTAATATAATATCACAGTAATGGTAGCGTTCACATGTAATATAATATCACAGTAATGGTAGCGTTCACATGTAATATAATATCACAGTAATGGTAGCGTTCACATAACTTGGTTATTTTCAGTAATGACTTCTCCCTCATCTTCATTGGTATATCACAGTATGACATCTTGATGGTACGGTAGTCCAATTATGTCAGTTTCAATGTTTTATGATTTTTATCTGACACTATGGGGGGACGGGGAGACATTTGCATTTAAATGAAATGTTTTATTATACTTTTGACAATATTCTTTTGGTGCTGCAGATACCTTATTGAAAACATAAATAAGGTGGGAAATGTCTTTCAGAATTAGCTGTCTTAAATTGTATAGCAGATTTCAAATGATTAAATATGAATATTATCAACTATCCAGTTAATGCAGAATAGTTTTTTTTTTAAATCTCTGATATATAATCTCAAATATATAAAGCACGCACACAGACACACACACGTGAGAGAGACAGATCTTACCATTCTCTTTAAAGTGTTGGCTTTGTCGCTCATGTTCTTCAGTATAAGTGGCCATGGTCACACTTGAGAGGTAATTTCTCAGGGCCATGTCAATGCTATAGTCTCAATGCTATAACTTCTAAAATATTATGATGTAGAAACATGAGCATAGTCATGATAGCTTGGTGCAGTAAATTACCATAAAAAGCCAACATACACGGTACACACAAAGTTGCATTGGTTTCATATAAAAAAACAAGAATGACACGCGTATCATTAACTGCCAGGTGGAAGAAGCGCTTAATTTTTTTACATGTATGTTCTCTGTGACGACCTCCCGGCCGTTGTTTGCGTTCATTTCCGACGTTCTTTTGTTGGTTCAATCACTGTGTTTTGTTGTGTAGCTCCAGTTAGCTCATAGCATTAGCCGCTGTTGTGAGGCGCTCTGTGCTACGGCCGCAGAGTTATGCTGCGGCGTGGCAGAGTCTGGGTTAACACTTCTGCATTGCGGCCTTTCACGGCCTTGGAGGCACTCCCATTGGCTTAGGTGGCGTTTCAGAGTATGGGTTCAGACTCGGGGCAGCCAATCATGACCTCAAAGCCAACCCGCGTGAAAATAGGTCCAGGATTCACCTACCAAAAACCCAATTAATCATAGTTATTATAGTGTCCTACAAATATCTCTAGCACTGAAAGCATACAGTACCATTCATCTGAACCACACTGGTCTTATATGCTGTATACTTTACTTTCTGCTATGTTGATGCACCTTATGTCTAACCTCGGATAGATAGGTGTGCGTGCGTGTGCATGCATGCGTTTAGCATCTGTCCACTTCTTTGCATAACTGTCCACCACAGCATGAGTCAACTGTGTGTGTGCGTGTGTGTGTGTGTGTGTGTGTGTGTGTGTGTGTGTGTGTGTGTGTGTGTGTGTGTGTGAGAGACGGAGACTGACAGCATGTATTACGTCTAATCTTCTTTGATCGTGTTGTGACATCCCCCACCTATTAATGTTTGAGGTTGACATACACACTGTTTAAGGTCGACAGTTTGCTGTGTGTGTGTGTGCTGTTCATGTAACATGACAGCAAGAACACAGGGGATTCAACTTGGCAGCATGTGCTCACTGAATGTATGTCTGCCAGCCTTTCGTGTGTGTGTGTGTGTGTGTGTGTGTGTGTGTGTGTGTGTGTGTGTGTGTGTGTGTGTGTGTGTGTGTGTGTGTGTGTGTGTGTGTGTGTGTGTTTAGTACTAATAACTTAAATCTGTAATGTAAATAAATGTATATCTTAAGCTCTCAAATAATTGTAGCAGATTAAAAAGTACAGTATTTTTACCAGCAGCTAGCATGAGCTAAATACACAGTGGGAGAGAAGGGAGACATGCAGGGAGGAGAATGTTGTAGAGAAAATAAATATTAATATATATCAAGATAAAGAACTGAGACACACATGATGACAGACATAGGCTAAAATATGAAGGGAGAGAGCGAGGAATGGAAGTCATACAGAGAGAAGAAAATAATTTAAGTTTAAAGCATGCTCTAGCTGAATTGTTTAGAGAAGAGCCAGCAAGGACGGTATGTGAGTGCAGACAGAGATAAATGGTTTTACCATGGCTTAAACCAGTGGTTCTCAAACTGTTCAAGCCGTGACCCCCAAAATAATCATATTTGAATATTTGATAAAGCTGCTGTGCATTATCTTAGTATGGTAACGTTAACCCTAACACAAAGGATAGAAACTTTTCCATGCAGCAGAATTCATATCTCAACAGATCCGTGTGCTTTCTATTAAGTTCATTTTATAATGCCTAACTGTTTTTGAATCCTTTTGCTGTCGACATGATTAATGCCTGCACCGCGTTTTACGTGCATTGTCTTCTACTCTTTGACTGCATGTGCAGTATGTAATTCCAGTTTTAATGCTAAGACCAAAGGCAAATTTCATGCCTGGCTGGACAATATAGCTATAATGTAATGCAATCCAATCTAATCTAAACTAATCTACAAGTGGAGGTAAATTGACTTACAGTATTTAGCCCAGGCTGCCTGACACAATATTTTCAGCTGCATAAAGGGTCACACAGTCTGAGTACACTCCGTTACAGGTATGGGAGCTGGAACAGTTTGCATATTAAAGAGTGCTGCATTATATTTTGTCGTGTCGACATTTAGCGACTGCAGCAATTAAACAGAAATATTTGTGTCTCTGTTTTGGATGGCCGACCTCCAGCCCGCCTTCTCTTTATGCCATTTAATTTCTGAATCCCTCTCTGTCCCTCCTCCCCTCTCTTACTCTCCTCCCTACTGTACTCCCTCGTTGTTTGTTGTCGCTCGGCAGGGGCAGCAATATACAGTAGGGGAAGCAGGGAAAGCAGTCGCATCAGGAGGGCCCAGCGGCCGCTCCTACTGTAGTATACTGTAAAGTGTAAACACTCTCTCTCTGTCTTTTTCTCCCACAAACACACGCTGTTAAGTTACCGCGACTAAGACTACATTTCCTGTCAATAGTAACCAGTGTAAAATCGTAGCTGTAATTCAGCTGAGTGAAGTCGCATGCCGGTGAAAGACAACAATAGTAATCATAAAGATGGACACATGCCCACGTTAACTTTACCACTTGAACTGAAAAATGAAGAGACTAATTAATCAACTTTCCCGAATCCCGAAGCGGTCCCATTCAGTGGGGGGGGGGGGGGGGAGGGGGGGGGGGGCATGGGCTGTCAATCTCGCATCAGGGCCCGTGGGATATTCCCTCCGCCACCGTCGCTAGGCCCCCCTACTTACTACTTCCTCCCTCTCTCCCTAGATTCCCTGCATCTGTCGTTCCCCTTTTGGAGCATTAGGCCTGAGATGATAACAGTAATCACTTCCCCATATCTACGCACGCACACGCACACACACGCACGCACACGCGCACGCGCACACACACACACACACACACACACACACACACACACACACACACACACACACACAGAGGAACATAATGAGTTGATCAAAATTATTGGCATGGCGGGGGGACAATGGACTTGTTCAATATATTGCTTTCCCTGATCCAGTGACTAAAAGCATCACGATTATGAAATTCCCCATGCAGTAAGACAAGAGCTATCCGACACCACTGGCAAAAGTTTGTGTACGTGTGTTTAATGTAGCACGATTTTATTTTCATTTAATTTGATTGTGCTTGTCTGCTTTTGTGAGATTTTCTCCTTAGCATTTCTGTTTGGGGAGTTTCATACGCCTGGTTTAGGGGCTGCGCCATGGGCTATTTGCTTGATTTAATCACAAATAGTGCATGAAATTGAATTACACAACTAATTTTCAATTTAGAAGCCTTCATTCAATAGCAACGCCCACATAGTACACATGCACGTGCATGCGCGCACGAACACCACCCCAACTACTGTATGCGCTTATAAGTTATAGGCACAATCTCACTGAGCATTACAATTTTCTAGCCATTCTGATTTTTGTGAATGTGAAAGTACAACAAAGACAAATAATTCAAGAGAGAGCATAATAGGCATTGTGTGTAAAGATGTAAACAGTGTAATAATTTGTGTATTGCAAAGATAGCATATACTGTAGTAAATAAATGGATTTCATACATACTTCTGCGCCTTCCTAGTCCCTATAGTCTTCTAATCATTCAAAGCACTTATACAGTGCACCACATACACTACACACAGCATGCCTCACATCCAGCCATTCACACACTTTCACATGCAGCCACGCAGCACGCTGGGCAAGACCTACGCTGTGGAGTGTATCAACGGAAGTGCTGGATTTTAGCGGAAGTACTGTCAAGGAAATGACATTGGCGCTTTACAAATCTTTTTACATTCTCAGTGAATGAAAGCGTTGTGATTGGTCGAAAAATACTCTCACTCTCTTCCGCTTTCACTCTCTGTCTTAGGTCATTAACAGGCTTTTCTCTTGCAGATTCATAGGGCCTGTTTGTGAGTTAGTGAATGATGCTACACCCGACATGACTTGGTCCTGAGTTCAGTGTTCTGGATGTATTCATTTAATTGGCTACAGTACATAGACCATGGCTGTATGCGTGCGTGTGCGCGTGCGTGTCTTTGTGCGTGTGCATGCGTGCAGTGTCTATATGTGTTTGAGAATGTGTACATTTGCGGTGCATTGATTAATCTATCCTGATTTTGTCCAGATCAGGCCTTGGCACAAAGACTAAAACCTTGACTCCAAATGTCAGCCAACACCACACTGCCAGAATCAATGGCTTTTCTGTTCTCTTGGGCAAAGCGAGAGAGAGAGAAAGGGTCGCTTCAGGGTCAGAATGCAGCTCTGGGTTCGATACAGATAGCTGTAATTATTGTAGATGTCTTGTGTCCTGGGAGCTAACACAGCAGCAGTGGTACATTGATATCATGTTACAGGGCAACATTGCTCCTTGGGTCCACAGCATTATGCCTAGTTTCTGACTTTGGGAAAACACAATCAATATTTGTTTTCAACATACTGATTAGATTCAACCCTGGGTGTAGTCATACGTATATGATAGATTTTACCCCTGTGAAATTTGTGCCTGCATGAAGTTCTCTAGAGTGTGTGTTAGTGGACTTAATTACTATCTTTGAGTGGTGCAATCACTCCTATAGACAGCTACAGTATGTGTGTCCCTGGCTGGCTGTGTCCCTGTGTCCCTGGGTCTGAGCACGGAAATAGCATATTTTCACTGTTGCGCAGCCTAACACACCACAAAGTGTCACTGTTGTGCAGCCTAACACGCACACGCACGCACGTGGAATGGGTTCAGAATTATGAAAACCCCGTAGTGGTTAGGCAACTGCAACTATTTTTTAATGATTTAATCATTTAACATATCATTCCATTTAATTGTTTCTTATTGTAGGCTGCAAGGTAGCTATTAGATTCCATTATGGAGCAGCCCATCACTGCCATCCACTGGGAACATAGTATTTTAATAAAGCCATTATCATGATTGGTACAATACCCAACCCGTCTCAGAGAGTGTGTGTGTGTGTGTGTGTGTGTGTGTGTGTGTGTGTGTGTGTGTGTGTGTGTGTGTGTGTGTGTGTGTGTGTGTGTGTGTGTGTGTGTGTGTGTGTGTGTGTGTGTGTGTGTGTGTGTGTGTGTGTGTGTGTGTGTGTGTGTGTGTGTGTGTGTGTGTGTGTCAGTGGGGTAACATTAAGTGAACAGGGCCCTGATGACCACTAGCTGACCAGACTGCCAAGCACTGTACCTTGGTTGGCAATGGGCTTTGAGCAAGCTTGTCTTAACTTAGAGATAGAGAGAAAGAGCATTGAATCCCAGAGGGGTCATGTCTTGTGTTAAGAGTCTGCCCTTTCCCTAATTAGCCTGAAACATCTGCCCAGACGGCTGCCACAGGGAAGTGGGAAGTCATAATGGGAGCATTACGTTCATGCACGCAAACGCACACACACACACACACACACACACACACACACACACACACGTGCAGGCAAGTGTTTTCACACCCGTACTTGCGAACATACACACATGTACACATGGCTAAGAGTTTGTTTTGTATTCTACTGGGAATGTTGAACTGTTAATGAGGAGCGAATCATCGAAGAGAGAGAGAGAGAGAGAGTCAGACAGACAGACAGACAGACAGAGTTCCACATGTACTGCTGTGCACCAATGAGCAGCGGCCAGAGACACACAGACGGCGACATCAGTGTCATTACAGACAGACAGCAGCAGCCTACAAGAACACCAGCTTCCCAGGAAAGTTGAACAGTCCTTCTGGGAATGTGTTACACTGCCGTTTTAATGATTTCCTACAGTGGATGTCTCAAATATGGTTTCCTTATTAGTAGCCTAAAGCGATCCTTTGTCCCTTAACGTACGTCTTTTGTTTTTATGTTAATATTATTGATTCCCTGGCAACCAGCAACATTGGATAATGATAGGCCTACATAATGTTAGATGCATTAAATGATTCATCCAACACTACACGATAAAGGTTGCTGCTTCTGTTCTGACTTCTGACCCTGTGCAGTTCAGCCTGTCAATCACTGGGACAGAGCACTGATAGCGGATCTCGGCACATCAAAGGCAATGCATTTGGGAGTGAGTTCGTTGGCTGAAAAAGGCTTGTAATTAATGGCTGAGGACTGCCGGTGCCAGTCAGTATATCAGTATAACATAACACGGTTGGAAAACGGAAAGAATCACTCTTGTACTTGAAAATAACTAATCCTACGGTTTGCATTCTGTACACACGCACACATGGAGCAAAAATAATAAACAATGATTCAATACAAATAAAAATGAGATTTTCGACGGGCCGGCGTCGACTGTTAATGACGTCGACAAGTAGTTGACTAGTCAACTTTTTGGTTAATGCCCTAGTTCAAGGTTGTCTTTATAGGAGGCGCACCCCTATCGGGTTAACTTTAGCCTCCTCCCCCCCCCCCTCTCTCTCTCTTCCTCCCTGGTTTCTTGTTTCTGTTATATAGTCATGTTTCTCGTAGGCAGAGTGTTTTACGGTGTCTGACGACACTATAATGATGACTTTTTATGGAGACTCTGTGGGAGATTAAACCACTATTAGCCACGCGCCACCACACTCTCCAGCTGTTTCATTTTGTTTATGACTAAGAAGTGCTTTATGACACACGGTGCTATAGTCACCTAGACAATTACCACTAATGATATATGAGCACTGGTGGTATGTACACAGGAGAGAAGAGGGGAGACGGGGGAAGAGAGGGAGAAAGACGGATGGAAAAATGGAGAGAGGGAAAAACAGAATGGATAAGAGACGAATGAAAAGAAGAGAAAGGAAGAGAGGTGCAGAGAGGAGACTGAGTGAGGAGATGAGGTCATGTGGTGTGGAGGGGATGGAGAATGGAGGCCAGATGATATGAGAGGAGATGAAAAGGTGGGTTAGGGAAGCTTGCATGAAATAATAGTTAAAGATCAAAGGACAGGATGAGAGATGTTTGAAGACATTTTAATGTGGCCAACTGAAAATGTGTAGCGTTGTCGAGGATAGAATAGTGTGGTGCTGTCATTCTTGAATCCATCCACCGCATTACCCCACCGAAGTGTTTTTTTAAATCGGGTATTAAGAAATATGTTCCACCAATAATAATACGCATGTACGTGTAATAGGAGATGTAGTCGTTTCGTCATGTTTAAGCCTGTGATTTGTATTTGATTTGTAGGCGGCCATTTATGTTCTTGCTCTTAATACATTTTACCTAGATGTAACCGTCAGTTGGTGCTTCATGAGAGATAATGAGACTGCAGCAATGTTTTATTTTTATTTTTTGAAACGGTTCTTATATGACATGATATTTGAATTTGAAAGGCAAAACACTTCTATTACCTACGGAGCGCGACTCATACTGCAATGCATCATTGCAGTTTTACGGTGATACTATTGCCTATACTATTTGCTTACACAAAGCACTATACTGTACATACAATGTTCAGTGCAGTGCCAGATGATTGAAGACAAAATGATTAACAAAGTTATTGATCTCCATGGAGGAAAGCAGGTGTCATAGCAGCAACAACAGTAAGCATGAAACAGAATATATACAGGTAATAGTAGAGAGATAGTCCACTAGTACATCATAGTCTCTCATCATAGAGATGAGAGGGCTTCACCAGGATAGCATTCAGCTTCCAGCTCCTCATCCTCTCCTCCGCAACCACCTCCAGATTTCCCTGTTTAAAGCTTCAATAATAAATGCATTAATAATGAATAAAACATTATTTTAACCAATTTGTATGGTAGAGTACGCTGATACAATATAACAAGTACACCTCCAGCTCAGTGGTGGAAGGTGGTCTCCCGTTAGATGTTTTCTTTTCCATAATTATGAGAGAGTGATTGTAGCGTTAACTCTGATACCTAGTTCTTCACCCAGTTTCTTCAGTTTGCCGCCATGCGTTGTGTTGTTGTTTATCTCCCCAACAAACCACAACAAAGAAGAGGACACAGACTGGTAGAACATCTGCAGCATGCCTGTTGCAGATGAAGGCCCTGAGCCTCTTCAGGAAGAACACCTTGCTCTTTGTCCGTTACTGTATGGGCAGTGGTGCTCAAAGTGAGCTCCTTTGAATATACAGTAGCATCAACATGAGTTTTACCACTTTAAACCAAATATCTGATCTACAAGCTCACAATTTGTTGCATCACAATGAATTGTGAGTTTGTAGATCTGCTATTTTCAAAAAGAATATTGAAAACAGATGGAATATTTTTGCTTTTAACAACACAAATCTTGTATGGGGTCCCTGGCACATTTTTATTTTATTTTATTTTTCAGGTGGGGGTCCCTTAATTTGGGGTCCTTGATAGGAAAACGTTTGAGAACCACTACTGTGGAGGGCCTCAGAGTTGTCGGTTCAGTCTATTGTTCATGTGTACTCCCAGGCACAGCTTTCCGCCTGCTCCTCCCCTCGTATGGCGATGGGAGTTGGTCACACTCCTTGCTCCGAACGGTACTCCACCACCAACTCTTTGGTCTTTCCAATGTTACGCTGGAGGTGATTTCTGTCTCTTATTGGAAACACGCTGAGGCTGTGAATTGCGGTAGGGGGAGGGGAGGAACAAGCTACTGCCTCCTGGGATAGGGGGCTGAGGGAGGAGAGGTGTGAATGGGAGCTAGTTGTTAGCGCTTGAACTGTGTAATGTCACTCTCGAGGACACCGTCATTAATAATTCATTCCCCTTTCTGAAAGTGCACCTTTAAGGCAGTTTTCATTTTCCTGCAATAGTGTGTACGTGCATGAGAGAGAGAGAGAGCGAGAGAGAGAAAAAAAAATGGTGTAATCTGTAATTTAATGAAGGTGAGGTGACATCAGGTGAAATAGCTAAACAAGTTTCACATCATCACATCCCAAGGCAGGCCTGCGTGCCTGTGCCACTGTGCCCTAGACTTCCTTTTTTGTGTTTGAAAGCACTTTTGACTGAAACTCTGAGGGCTTGTAAATTAACTTCCCCAAAACAACCACACGAAGTATATTACTACCACTGCACTACAGTGTCTGCGTATGTGCGTGCGTGCGTGCGTGCGTGCGTGCGTGCGTTCATTTACTTATTCTCCACCAATCATATCAGTATGTTTGTCCTTCTCATCATTGCTAACCAATGGTATATGTTGTTGTATTGCAGGTTGTGGAGACCAACTTGGTGGCCTTTGACTGTCACTGGATCCTAATCAATGAGGTGGGTGTTTAAACACACTACACAAAGCTTTCAGTCTGTCACACTAATGTCTGCTTTTGTTAAATAATACAGTAGCACAATTATACTAATAATATAACAGTTTCTTTCTAACTTGCTAAAATAACTTTATGAACATGATGTAGAATTATATTAGGCTAAACTGTAAACCCTAAAATTAAATGCTTAATGCTTTGTAATGTGATGGATGGGTATATGTGGATGCTACTGTAGCTTAACCTTGGATTTCCTGAGACAGTTGTGGAAGGCAGCTAGACTAGAAATAATTTCACTGGAATCCCATAGCAATGCTTCAACAAAATCAAAGGGTCATGAAGAATGTCATTCCCATGACAACACCTGAGAAACTACTTTCTTGAAAATCAATCTGCAATAAACACAATTCTGGTGCAGAATAGTAATTTATTCAGATCTTTTAACGCACACTTATGGATTATCCCTTGCATACTCATTCCTGACGTTGACCCATGATAACGTGTGCTAATAATAATAACGTTCTCGTGGGAGAAAAATGTTGCGTGTGTCTGTCTGTGTTGCATGGTTGCAACTAAAGCATGTACAGATGGTGAGTGATGAGTCAACATCACAGTATGGCTCGGCAGCCTCAGGCCTCCAGCACTGCATTGACGAGGCAGGTCACAGCAGGGAGTCCATGCTTCCACACAGCCATTAAATGAATCATGGAAGACAATAGAGAAATATTTACTTTACGTTCATTTAATTCTTCACAAATTCCCCATCCATGCTGTGTCTCTCTTCTGTGTGCGCGTCTCTCTCTCTCTCTCTCTCTCTCTCTCTCTCTCTCTCTCTCTCCCTAATTGTCATTCTGTTTCTGACTATTTCCCTTCACTCCTGCTAGCCCAGCAGACTCCAATGATAAAGGCAACGATACCAATGCTCGCCTATTTTATGGTACAACAGACATACGGTAGTGTTTTTGTTGAGACAGGACCCCGGCTGAACGTTAGACAGATAACAACTTGGCCTTATCTGATACTGGTTGTTTCCAATGTCAATATTCCTTTGTAAAAGAATAAAAATAAAATAAAAAGGTTCCGTCTTCCTTTACCCATTCTGGGCGGGAACCCCAATTGGTGTTTTACCCCTTAAGGCCGGGAACCCATTTTGGGGTTCTGTACAGTATTGTAGTATGTACAGTATTCAAAAATGTAAAGAAAATTGATGCTGCTATATAAATATTTGAAGTTTTTCAGAATTTAGAAGGCCTTTTTAGGCCTAAATGGGTTAATATGGATGAGGGTTATATTATGGGGGTTGTCACAACTCAACTACATGTCATGACCCAGATTGCCCACTACCCAAGTACTTATTTTTCTCCGCAACATTGCCGTGAAACCTAATGAGACTCACACCCTTAGACCTTTATAGTAAACATGAGAGACTGTCAGAGAGAGTGAGGAAAAAACAATGCTGCTTAAAATGTTGAAGTAAGCCTCTCTCAACCATGAGTTGCTAGCTATGCAAACGTGTCAGCACTTTCTTCTACTCTTTGAAATAGATAACACTGCAGTGTCGATGTCATAAGACTCCTCGACCATACAGTACCACCATCCTCTCTGTGCAAGTGTTATTTGCTGTATAGTATCTTTAGAAAGATAGTATAGTGTCTGTTCCTATAAGGAAAACACCATTCTTATCTCCACTCGTGACTTGCTGTTGTCGCCTACCTTAATGTTCTTTTGCATAGGGACTCATTAAGATGATTCTATTTAATGGGTAAGCATACTGGACTATATATTGTAGTAGCCTATATTAGGTAAAAATCACACCGGTGTGAAGTGAGGGGCGCTCTTATCATTATACATCATCATTCATCACATTCCGTGCTCCATCACTGTGGAGTACACACATTGCTCAGCCAATCAAATCATTGCTATGGGATACACACATTGCTCAGCCAATCAAATCATCGCTATGGGGTACACATAAAACTTGTAATTATCTCGAAATCTATGGCACGCTCCATTGTTTTGATCAGAACGCCGATGTTCTGTCCTAATTTCTGACTTAACCAAGCATATCTTTTGGAATATTAACACTTCTAATAATAAGGGGAAATTAGCAAAATATGTGGCAAACTAGCTTTCTTCATATATGTGTTCATAAAGGTGTCTACTATCACATATAAATGGAGGAATGTGTTCCAACCCAACTCCCTTGGGAAACCTTGTGACAGCTGCTGAAGGCTGGGGTACCATTAATAACCAATATATGGCAACATTTTCTAATTTTAATTTTACTTAAGTAAAAAACTAGGGGGTTTTCATGATTCTGAATCCATTGCAAGCATTAGTTTTCCACGAAAAACACTCCTTGGGCTAAATTCGGCCAAAGCCACTTGCTGACAAATGTGTAGACACGGTGTCTACTATCACAAATACATTTGTGAACACAATTATGAACACATTTGTGAAGAAAGCTAGTGGTAGCATTTTTTTTGGCAGATTTGCCACACATTTCACTAACTATAAAGAGAGATCAGACTTATTAGCGCGAGGTAGTAATGGAACATTATACCTCCTGGTTTTGGTGGAAATGAAAGGCGGGGCATTTCAGAGTGAAATCTGCCTCATCTGCTGGGCACTAATAGCGCCTTTATTTAGAAAGCGGGGCATAAAAAGTTAATACCATCACGACGGTTTTGAGCCATTATCGCAAAAGTTTAGAGTGCAATGACCCAAAGTCATACCACCAAGAAAACAGCAGTGGCTTTGGGAAAACGTGTGAATGTCCTGGAGTGGCCCTGCCAGAATACAGACCCGAACCCAATAGAGCATCTCAGAAGAGAACAGAAAATGGATGTGTACCAATGCTTCCCATCCAACCTGGCTGAGCTTGAACAATTCTGCCAAGACGAATTGGAGAAACTTCCAAAAGAAACAGTGTGCCAAGCTTTTAGCATCATCCCCAAGAAGTCTTGAGGCCGACATGGCTGCCAAAGGTGCTTTAACCGAGTACTAAGTGAAGGGTTTGAATGCTTACTTACATGCTTGCATACGAAAAGATTTTAGATTTTTTACTTTGTCATTGAGCACTATTGTGCAGTGTGTAGACTGGAAAATAAATAATCCATTTTAAGAAGAGAAATAATAAAACGTTGGGAAAAACTTGAAAGGTTCTGGAAACTTTGTATTTGAAATCCATCGTTCCATGTCTTTTTCAACAATGAACACTTATCATACTATCTCTCTAGCACTGGTTTTGGAGCATATAAGCGTTCCTGTGTATGTAAATGTCTTCTCCCTCCCTCTCCCCCACGCTCCCCGGTGGTTTATTATGGATGAGGGGCCACAGTATGGTTGTCATAAGTCTGCTTTATCTACAGCCAGCAGCCAGACAGCCCCACTGAGGGGGAGTTCACAGTCCATAATTGATCATCCTTCCCCTCTCCATCTCCTTCGTTCTGCTCATGATGGGGGGAGGGCGGTGATGCTTTTCTTGCTGAAACTCTCAAGTTTGCGTTACTGTACATTACTCTATCTCATGTCTAGTTTTACCTTCGCCCTTTTTCGATGTTCTTGGTTTTGCTCTCATTTTGCATCATTCTCACCCTCTCTCTTCTTTTCATGTCTATCTGCCTTCTCTCTCTCTCTCTCTCTCTCTCTCTCTCTCTCTCTCTCTCTCATACAGTAAACAGTGGGAGGTACGTTATCCTTGTAAATATAGTTAGTATTCTTTAAAACCTATACTTCCTTATGTATGATATCGTGAAATTCAAATCGACCCAGCTTCCTCTGGTCTCCTGAGCTATAGCAGCAATGTCAATTCGGTCTATCGGTCCATTAAAGACTTTGGTCCCAAACGACGCAGTGAAAACTACTGAGCTGGCTGGATTGCCATCAAATTTGCTGGTCACATTCGAGCTCTACTGATTTGCAGGGAGGATGCGCTCTTCCAAAAGGCTCCTCCATGTACACCAAATATTCCAACTCTTATGTGACTAGATACAAACGGCAGACGTGAATACACCGCGCAGAATAGCCGCAGAGCCTCGTCACGCAGCGCTGCTGGCTGTTCAGCATAGCATAAATATGCAGCGCTTCAAAACGCCTTGGTGGATACTAGCCCCTTAGGCCCCATTCATACGGGACTAGTATTACCTGGGGACCTCAAGTGATTTGTACTAATTGTGGATGGATGTTGTCTGAGATCTTAATCCCAATTGGGATTTGGGTCAATTCTTCTTTTTTTTCCTGCAACTTTTCCCTGCCTCTTTCCTGTCTCAGTAACCCAGTGTACATATATGTAATTCAAACCAACTATAGATGGTCCCATGTGTACACTTAAAAAGAATCACACTCGTGTGAAGTGAGGGGCGCTCTTCTCATCATACATCTTCATACAGTACATCATCATACATCACATTCCGTGCTCAGCCAATCAAATTATCACATGTCATTCCGGTCAATCACTTTTGGTGTCTTCGCTTATCTGCCCTGACTTTTAGCTTATATGTACTTTTCTCAGCCAATCAAATCATCGCTATGGGATGATCAGCCAATGTTTGTGTTCACACAAACCCTGGGCATAAGAGGGGCTAGCGCCCTCTCAATCACTATAGATGTTGAGGTTCGGGCTGTTACGCAGCCCTCACATCTAGAGACGCTATGCTGCCCTCAAACCTACCGATCCGACCAATATAAGTACCTGTTGTACCCATCTGTCTGCCACCTCTGTATCTGTCTTGTATCCCTTTTATGCACATACCTGTACATGTAGACCCCTGAGGTCAAGACAGCCAGATCTCCATATATGCCTACAATGTATGTGGGCATATGAGGTTTGTTTTTGGTTATGTCTGAGTCATAGTGATATGTCTATGTACTGTACTGTACTGCATGGGCCTATCAGATTCGGTCAGAGACCGGATGTTATGTTGTCTAACTAGTGTGTGTGTGTTGTCGCATATCACTTCTGGTCTCCCGATCGGGGCATTGACAGCACCATTGCGACCATCACAGCGCCTGCTATGGGCCGTGGAATAAAGCTTGTTTTAACCAGAAATGTCACAAGGAATTGGAGATAAATGTGATTGAGAAACGGATAGAATGGGTGCGGGTGCGCGCGACGATCAAGATGGCGTGCTCCAGTCCTGTTGACATCATCAGCTAGCAACACAGATGTCAGGGGTCATTTCTAAATTACATGAGGTCTCTGCATACCGGTAACACTAGTCTGGTGCGAATATGGCTTGAGTCACATTTAAAATACCATTCTTAAAATGCCACAGGAGAGCTTAGCTTAGCTTTTGCTCACTTATGTTGCTCTCTCTCTCTCATTTCTGTTCTATCATCCCTGTTGTGGCTTCCTGCATCTTAGCCTCCAGTCTTTAGTTTGTGATAGTATAACTATCATGAAGTTAAGGAGGAAGGACAGGCTTGAGTTTCTGTTACGCGCCATCTCTCTCCCCCTCTCTCTCTCTCTCTCTCTCTCTCTCTCTCTCTCATTAACTCCTCTATCACTTACAATACTTCCTCTACCACCCCCATCCTCATTGGCAGTGCTGTGAGGACATTATTGATGTTAACGATCAGTGGCAGGTGATGGGAGAATGATACCACTACAAAAGAAATGAGCGAGAAGGTTAAAATGATGAAGTAAAGGAGAGTGAGGGAGAGAAGGTTTTGGTGTTCCAAGGTGGAAGGGGGGAGGCGTAGAGAAAGAGAAAAACAGGGCTGTAGAGCCCAACCAATATATTGGTTTGGCTAAATACTGTAGTAGGCTATATCTGCTATTTAAAGTTTTTAGTTTTTTATGGCATTGATTATGACCCTGATACGTTCTATTTCTTAATCACTTTCAACTTGTATGACAAGCATCAGGTTCACTTGTATGACAAGCCCAACGTTTGTCATTATAAGTGAAAAGTGAAAAAAATATCA
Source organism: Protomyctophum bolini (assembly GCF_963924005.1). NCBI lineage: Eukaryota > Metazoa > Chordata > Actinopteri > Myctophiformes > Myctophidae > Protomyctophum > Protomyctophum bolini. The sequence continues at coordinate 20,620,212 of NC_137867.1, read as the reverse complement.
GTCAATCAGTGTAAACTTTTTGTTTTATTGGTATCTATTATTACAAGTGTAAACATGTCACGTGCCCAAAAGATGTGCCCACAAGCCAATGAAAACATGTGTGCATGTAAGATGTGCCTTCCCGTCTTCTAATTGGCCTGGTGGACCTCCACAAGCCCCTCCCCCTTTGGCTGCTGCGATCTGATCTCCCTCTCTCCGAGTCCGCAGAGACTTCCTCACGGAAGGAGGAATAGTCGGCTAACCATTTTGCTTATTCCTTCTAAATCTCTGTATATAAAATATAGCTCACTCAGCGAATCTCTTAGTTACATCAACATTGTTCCTCGACAATACTTGGTTTGTGCCTAAGTATTACGATTAGACAGTTCGCATTGGCTATTTCGTTACGGCCGAGTACTTCTGATTGCACACACACGCACGCCTGGAGCCACGCCCACTCCACACACAAACCCACACACAACACTACCCCCCCCCCCCCCCCCCCCCCACACACACACACACACACACACACAACACTACCCCGTGTCCCACACACACACACACACACACACGGAAAGCGGCGGCGCGATAGTCGGCTCACCATTTTGCTTATTCCTTCTAAATCTCTGTATATGTAGAGAGAAGACTTCCGCACACCTGGTAGGCAATTTGGAGCAGGTGCGATGATGACAGAGAGTATGATCATGTGAATCATAGGCTATAATATAGGCTACCAATACAGGACGTTATAATCTTGAGTTTAATTAAATAACTCTGTCTTTCTCCGCACGTGCACGCGCGCACACAACATTTTTCAAGTTAAATTCGTAACGCCAATATTGGGCTAATATAGGCTACCAATATGTGGGTAGCCTACAGGGATTTACCGACGGAATGAATATATATATATATCTAATCATCTATACCAGGGGTTCCCACACTTTTTTTTACTTGAGAGCTATACTTTCAAAACGACCAGCTCAACATACCCACCAAATAAAACTATCATCCCATTGCTGAAAATAGTTACAAAATGTAATTGAGGGGCCTTTCATAGGCTACATATAAGACAAACGCACATGGAATGGGAAATAGAGGGGGGGAAATGGAAATGGTAGGGTTTTATTTTTGTTGGTATATTTGACTTTGCTACTGATGATTGTAAGCAACAACAAGTATTGCATTGTGTGTTTGAGCTGACGGGCCCTTTTTGATGTCAATCAATCAAGTCATCTCAGGTCATCAAAAGCGGCAGATGCAAAAATCGTTTTTTATATTAACATTATATATATTTTTAGGGGCATGTCATGTGGTCTACCTGCAAAGCCTTTGTGATCTACTGGTAGATCGTGATCTAGCTTTTGGGCACGCTTAACGTCGGATCAGGGGTTTTGTCGGCGAGCGCCAAAAATGCTCCCCGACAGCATAATCGGAGCAAATACCGGGCAGTGTGTACGAGCCATAACGTGTTGACTACACTACACTAATAAGGACACATAATAATAACTAATAACCCATCCGTTACTACGTGGAGTCAACTCCCGCAATTTCCTTCTTCCCATAGTGCGCTGCAACGTAACTGGGATGAGCGGCGAAATTCTAGAAATTTACAAAACAAAAACTATTCCATACAGACAGCTCAGATGGTCTATACACTTGGCAGGTCCTGCTTAGATAAAGAGTAATGCCTGATTAAACACAGTTGTTGTACCCAGGGGTTGCACACTGAATATAGCACATATTACATAGTCAACTTGCAGATCTGCTATTATTGGTGCGTGACACCCACGGTGTGAGAAATATTGAGTTGAGAGAAATGTCACCATGATGTGGGTCTCATAAGGTGAATGTCAACTCTGCCGTCTCCCTGGATCGCTGTTTTGCGCGCGCATGCGCACGCACGTGTGTGTGTGTGTGTGTGTGTGTGTGTGTGTGTGTGTGTGTGTGTGTGTGTGTGTGTACATGTCGCTTTCATTTAGGCTCAGCTCTGAAAAGGCTAACAGCTTTAGAGCTTTCAGATCAAGTCACCATTGAAGTTACGCTTGTTTAATTTATCCTCCAAGAGATGGGGAGAAAGAGAGGGAAGGAAGAAATGAAGAAAGACAGATGAGGATGGATGGGCAAGTGTCTGTTGAAAGGACAAAACCTCACAAATCTCCTTTTCCATTTGTGTGTGTATGTGTGTGTTCCCGCTGAGGTTTAAATAAAGATTGAGTGTTTGTGTGTGTTGTGTGCACTGTGCACGTGTTTGATCCATGGTGTGGCGTACTCTGGACAATTCCTGTCTGTTGATGTTTCTTGCATGCCCTTGACCACCTACTGTGAATCTTAATTCACTTCCTGGCCTGGAGATTTGTCTTTTTTTGCAGTTTTCAGCATGTGACTCTGTACTGTGTGGTTTTTATGAGCTTTGAAACATAACTGTTTGAGCACTTGGCCATCTTTTCCTTTCCTTTCAAAGGATTAAGCAACACATGCAACCACAATTCTTTGGCAGTCAACACAAAGTAAAATCCTCACTTAATTTATTCTGAGAGTGTACAAATGTAATCAATTGTACCCCTAGGTTTTTAATAATAGTTATCTTATATCCAGCACATTTCCATGCAAGATTGCCAACTCTATGTTTTAAATCCCAAATTATATATTTTTTCTTATTTTTTTTAGGCAGGGCAATAGATACGGGCAACTTAATTTTGTAATAGATAACAATATCAGTTGTTTAAAAAACATATAACTTCTGAAAAAGAAGCTGTCCTGGTATGAAAAATCATTACATCGCGCGTGGAGAAGTTATTATTTCTACAGTGAATTCTTCTTCACTTCACTTAATATAGGCAATGGAGATTGAAAAGGTCTCACATTCAAAACCAGCTGTAGTTGCAATGCCCTGGAAGCCTTACTGTATATTGAAGATATCCCTATTTGTTTATATGGAGCTTGGCCAAGTTTACCACGGTTGACTTGTTCCTTGTGCACCACCTCATGAGAACACCCACCTCGTCACATGTGTATAGTATGGATATTATATCGACATTGTTGTGACCGTAGCTCAGTTACGCTAAAACCTGTCGGTCAGTCCGTCAGTCACGCCTCGTGACACGCTCCATATACAGGTATGGCCAATATAGAATTCATTCCATATTGGTCTGACCTCATCCGACCTCATCAAACTCTGTTCGCTCAAGACACTGCCCCCGCTGCCAGATAGTAGTGTGCATTTTTTTAATATGGAAGTTGATCCCATGCCAAAGGGCACCCCCACCAGCGTGACCTCCTCACTCACGGAGGAGACTGCCAACGGCCAGCAACTCTACATCTGATCTCACTGATACCAGATATAGTTTAACTCCTGCTTCTCAACTGTGCCATATTAAGAAACTCTGTTAACGAGCGCGACCTCGCCCTAAGAAGGTCTCTCAGGGCGTCTTACTGGTGATATGCGACTTTATATTTTTTATATATATAAGTACCAGGTCTTATTACTTAACTTAAGACCTGGAGGCGTGGTCAATACTCTTTGGCCACTCAGAATAGCCAGATGGCATTGATCACGCCTCCAGATTTAAGCGCGGCATTTGACCTGGTAGACCACAATATTTTACTCCACCGTCTTCAACATATTGTTGGTCTAAATGGGAAATTCCTAAACTGGATACGAACCTACATCACAGGGAGACAATTCTGTGTTCTCCTGTGAGACAGTGGTCAATGCTCTTTGGCCACTCAGAATAGCCAAATGGCATTGATCACGCCTCCAGGTCTTAAGTTAAGTAATAAGACCTGGTACTTAAGACACGCAAAATACAGCCCTAGATATCTTCTGATATCTTATATCTAGTCGATGAAAAAATGCCACATCGCAATGCGACGTAGATCTGCTGTTTTCTAAATGTTTTACGGTTTAATTTGTTTTAAATGAAAACGTATATTATCTTTACAATACGATATTAATCATCAAAATATTTATATAGATTTTGCACATATCTCAAAGCCTATACAGTATATTATACGCATCACCTCCTCAGCTAGTGCTGTGCTCATCAAAACATGGAACCCCTCACTCAACACACCAGTTAAGACTTAATGAAACATGCTTAATGACTTAATGAAAATCAGATCAGTCTATGATGTGACGCTGCTCTACCCTGCCATCCCCAAAACGAAGGTCTCTCGGTCATTGTTCCCCCTTCAGCTAGCAGACCCTATTATTTAGCTGCATCCTCTTATGAACATGCAGGGCTTCATGTGACATTTAGAAACAGTCGATAATTGGGCGTGCGTTTTGATTTGTTTGAGCGCATGTAAATGTCTGACAACCCAAGAGACAGATAATCAGTAGTATGGTGTTGTTGAAGAGTTGTGTGTGCGCGTCACCTTCAGCCTGACAAATGGGCAGTGCAGTGGAAAAGGGTCGGCACGATCAGGGAGCAATCCCCCCGCCACACACACACACGTACAGTATCATTGCACACACAAGCACGCATGCACAGTTGCACACATACCCACACGCGCACACAGTATTAGGTACACAATTCACATAGCTACAAACACATACAGTATGCATATGGATAAACAGACCCAGCACGTGCACAGAAACATCGAGGGTGGTCTCGGTCATACAGTAGCAAAGCTCTACCCGGGACGATGAACTTCAGTTCTCATCTCATCACCACATGACCCTCTGCACTCTGTTCCCTTCTCTCCATCCATGACCCTCTCTTCTCTCCATCCATGACCCTCTGCACTCTGTTCCCTTCTCTCCATCCATGGCTGGATGGACAAAAGAAAAAAAAGAGAGAGATTATGTTCTACGGCTAAAATTAGCCATGATTTGTCCCCTCTTTTGCAAGGACATTGGGCACGAACGCACACAGATTTGTGAGTGCGCGTGTGTGCAAACACATACTAATCTTCCTCCTCTCTGTCTCTTACTTTATCCCCTGCCGCATGTACCCATGCTATTTTTTTTTAAACAACAATATACAACTGCACTTCACACTGTCAAAAGGATAAACACAAGAAAGCTTTACTGTAGTGTGCGTGTGCGTGTGCGTGTGCGTGCGTGCGTGCGTGCCAGACATAGCAATAATGACCAGTCCATGCTTGGGCTACTTCCATTGGTCAAGACGAAGAGTCCATAGTGGGCTGTCATGAGGCGACAGGCTGGCTGAAGACCTCCAGTACCTTTTGCTCTCAGCGCCTACCAGTCTCATATCAGCTTGTTTATACATTCCACCGGGCAAGTGAAGCAACAACAAGTAGGCTACTAACTGCAAGATGGTGGATTTACCCAAAACAAACAGGGCATGGAAAACCGAGACAGAAATATCTGAAATGATTACTACACAGAGCGGCAGCCTTCTGATAATCTGGCATGAGGTGGAGTTATGAGTTCAGCATGACAGATTGAGAAATTATGATATTTAGCGGGGATAAATTGTGACCATGAAAATAAAGCATCGTACGTATCACAGAAATATTTCTATCACAAGGATAGTGTTTCACTGTGCACGCCACGGTGGTGATGAAAAGAATACTGACGCTGCTACGCATAATAAACATTGCTTGCTTATATCTATTTGTAATATAAATTAGTGACGCTTATTACTTCATAGTAAATTATAGAGAATTCTATCCCTGGGTTTTTACCGTGAGTGTCTGTGAACAAAATTCTGTAACTTGGAGCGCTGGATTATCATGAAACAGGTGGGAATGATGAATCAGTGCCCCAACTTCTTGATTAACAGTTGGCTCAAAAATGTAAGACAATCAATCAATCAAAAGTCGGACGATTTGTCACACACGTTACCGCAGTGAAATTTGTTTTCCGCATTTGACCCATCTCTTGGAGTGGTAACAAGCCACAGCCAAGGAGCGGTGAGCTGCAGCCATGCCGCGCTCGGGAATCATTTGGTTAGTAGATTTGATCAGATTTGATGTTGCTATAGTTGATTAGTAGATTTGATCAGGTGTTGCTATAGCAAACAAGTTTGGTTTGAGCAGGGTTTGCCTACAGTATGTTTGATTTGATGTCTCATGTTGAAGTCACTATCGGTTTTGTTATCTTGACTGTTAGTCACCACAACCACAATTTACAATGGCATTAATAACAGTCAAAGATAAAGGCATTCATAAAGACAAATAATGATTACGTCCTAATCCCTTGTCCTTTACCCCCCCCCCCCACACACACACACACACACACATTCCTACACTTTATTCCACCCACCCTCCTTCCCTTTCTCTACCACCTGTACCCTTTGCCCCACCATACTCTTTCTCTACCACCTGTACCCTTTGCCCCACCATTCTCTTTCTCTACCACCTGTACCCTTTGCCCCACCATTCTCTTTCTCTACCACCTGTACCCTTTGCCCCACCATACTCTTTCTCTACCACCTGTACCCTTTGCCCCACCATACTCTTTTCTCTCTTCTCACGCCTTTAGGAGATCACAGACTATGACCTACAGGATTTGGTGTTGAAGTCCATCGGCCGCCTGACGCTCATTCGCCAGACCTTCCCAATGCCGCAAAACACCACCCAGCGCTGCGTCAAACACAACCACAGGATCAACACCTCCCTCTGTGACCCCAAAAACGCCAAGGCTCAGCAGCTAGAGGTGAGCAGAAGGCTTGGCACAAGTATTGCTGATTCATGTTGTTTACTATACATGATAGCTACACATAGATAGTTTCTTGCATGCACAACAACAATGCACATGCACAATTTGCATGCAACAGTTTGATCACAATATGGTAGGATACTTCTGCATATACTGCACATGGACAAAGAGAAGTCCAGAGTGAAAACACAACATTAATGTCCGGAGGCCGAGCTTGTCATTCCATAAAGCTACAGAAATTATAGCCCCTACCAATCATGATAGAACATATCATATCTCTGCTGTTGGGCAGAGACCAGCTAACTACAACATGCTCATTTGTCAGGAAATGAAAAAATATTAAACTTTCAGAAGGTTTTTTTTTAAACAAAGCAATACTACAACATTAAAGTTTGTATTGTGACTTTATATATTGTCAGATACTTGCATGAGAGGGGGAGAGTGATGGAGATAGCTGCTTTAGCTGGTGAGTCACGCGCAAACCTGCATGCAAAGTAAAGTGCGTGTGTTGGGTGCGAGGCGCTACATTGCAAATCTTTTTGTCATTATGGCTGCCATGAAAAAGGTTTATTATGCCCTGGCTCCCTTATGTATACCAAACGCATGGTAGTGCCATTAGAAGACAAAACTAAAATGGACCTGCGTGCACATTAGTTGGAGGCAACACAATTCATCAACAATATCATCACGGAAAACAGACTGTCACTTTTTATTTTTTCGTAGTTCCCTTCCCTCTCTCAGGCTTTCTTCACTTATTTGATTTCTGTGGATGTGTCCCCCGGGGCAGCAATATGTATACAATTCTTATCTCTTTGTGTGTGCGTGCATCACGGTGCCACCACCAGGAGGAGAAAATGCGCTCTTATTTATGTGCCAGGACAGAATGAAATCAAATTAAAGTGCTGTTGATTTATGTGGATGCAGAGGTGGCCTAGAGGGACATATCTGTATCTGTTGTAAAGTAATGTGTGGAAATATAAATAATGGCCTTGATGTTTTTTGCATTCCTAAGACAATGCTGGCTGTATTTTGGCTATAATGACATCACTTTGTTGAGGAATGTGTCCAAACTACACCTGGCATATATAATGATATAGATTATCACATTCATCATTGTCCGGGCACGGTTGACCACAGGCATGGTGCATCGTTGCCTACAGCTTGGCTTGGGTTTGATATGGTTGCCCTCTGTTGCATAATGAGGGAAATAACTAATGTTGGGAGATCATTCATTTATCACATCCCCATAGCGTTATTTATTCACAAAGACAATGAGAAAATAGCATTTGATCAAAACTAATTCAATAAATAGATACGGTCATTGATTAACTGCCTCAGCAAACAAAATGATTGTCTCACTGGAATCATTGTCTGTGTGTATGCAGGGGGAGCTAGCTGCAGGGCTGAATCATTGTCTGTGTGTATGCAGGGGGAGCTAGCTGCAGGGCTGAATCATTGTCTGTGTGTATGCAGGGGGAGCTAGCTGCAGGGCTGAATCATTGTCTGTGTGTATGCAGGGGGAGCTAGCTGCAGGGCTGAATATCAAGCTGTGGTTTGATTTTCAAACCATTCAAATTGTAAAGAGAAATTGCATAAAAAATGACACCCGTGTGAAGTGAGGGGCGCTAATATATTAACGTCTAACTCATGTTGAACTTGATTAGGTGATGTAATGGTAATGTAAAACAAACGGTGCAAACACAAACATTAAATTCTCTTCATTGTTAATGGCATTTAATGTTTGTGTCAGGGACAAGATGACGTAAATTGTCCCTTCATTGTCAATGTGGTTTTAAAAACAAACATTGAACTAAAAACAAACATTGAACCTGTATATGTAGGAGGGGCTATAGCGCCCCTCAAAAATACATGTACAGCATTCCTTTATAGCAGTTGCTATAGCATACAGCATACATACAATACAGTATGGTTCATTGCATAGACACATAACTTAAAATGTCGATTGAGAATCAAAATGAATGCATGCCCATTCCGATATGGCCACACATAGGCATGTCACTAAGACTCGAGGGATTGCGAGCCCATCCGCAGAGTCATTCGGATATGCGGTTATCCAGAACCGCAGATCCGACCGATGTATGTACAATTATGGGCACATATGAATATTCACTGCATATCCATATATGCCTGACTATTATTCAGTTGTCCACAACCGATCCAACCAATATGCCCATATATGGGCATGCCAATGTACAGACTATGTATATTCTAATGACGTCAGGGACACGTGTCTCCATATATGGGCGTAGACATAGACAGACGGGTATAACAGGTACTCTGACAAAGCCCTCGATACTATCTCTCCCCTCCCTCACCCAGGGCGAATAAAGGCTGGGTTTGTGATAAATATAATGAAGTACAGGTATGCTTGGAATACATTTATGAATGGAAAACCCTCAAGGGAAAAGTATTTGTTTGAACAAATACCAGACGAGTACTTTTAAACGAGTACACAGATTGACAACTAGGCCATGAATGGAAAAATGGTCTATTATACTGTAGTGTATACTGTAGTTGAATGTGTGAATAGAAGGTGAAATTGACTGATGCCGGCCTGGTATTTTCTTTCTCCCTCCTAAACGCCCCTGTGTTTTCTACTTTTCAGGCACCAGTAGAAAACACATTGCCTCTATGAGGCAAAAACATACCCTGAAGCCCTAAAATAATATAAATTCAGCATACAACTCTGAATCAAATAATCCTTAACTGTAAAATAGATGTTTTATTAGTATTATTTAAAAAATGTATAAGGAGTGTCAATAATGCCTTATACAGTAAGTGCATTATAATGCATCATAAATGTGTGTATAATGCATTATAGACCCGACCTTCAAGTACTGCTGCTTATTGTTACTTGCGCAAGCAGAGCGCGCAAGTAATCGTTTCGCTTGGTCTCTTCGAAGTGAAGCCAAGTTTTCTTCAACGGTAAATCTGTGCCTGGTTTGCTGGGACTAGTTACAACATTACGTCATCCTTGAGAGAGTACATGGTGTGTATATGACGTAATGTTACAAGTTACAAGTTACAAGTTACAACATTACGTCATATACACACCATGTACTCTCTCAAGGATGACGTAATGTTGTAACTAGTCCCAGCAAACCAGGCACAGATTTACCGTTGAAGAAAACTTGGCTTCACTTTTTGGAACCAAGTAACCACAGTATACTGCTAATCAAATTACAACTACATACTCATCAAATTACAACTACATACTCTGTATGTAGTTACTTGCGCAAGCAGAGCGCGCAAGTAATCATTTCGCTTGGTCTCTTCGAAGTGAAGCCAAGTTTTCTTCAACCGTAAGTCTGTGCCTGGTTTGCTGGGACCAGTTACAACATTACGTCATCCTTGAGAGAGTACATGGTGTGTATATGACGTAATGTTACAAGTTACAAGTTACAAGTTACAACACTACGTCATATACACACCATGTACTCTCTCAAGGATGACGTAATGTTGTAACTGGTCCCAGCAAACCAGGCACAGACTTACCGTTGAAAAAAACTTGGCTTCACTTTTTGGAACCAAGTAACCACAGTATACTGCTAATCAAATTACAACTACATACTCTGTATGTAGTTGTAATGTGATTTGTAATTTGTAAATCTGTGCCTGGTCTGCTGGGACCAGACTACACAGATGACCATATCTCTTACGTCATCGCTGAGAGCTAGTCATACATATACACACCGTGTACTCTGGTCCCAGCTCTCAACGATGACGTAATGTGGTATCTGGTGGGACCAGATTACACAGATGACCATTTCTCTTACGTCATCACTGAGATACAAATCCAACTACAGATTTCGGAAGTATTTTAGATCATGTATATTTCTACAAATTTGAAAGTATTATTACAGAAATTGAAGTTAGAGACACATATTACTCTGATCATGATTTAGTATTAATATCACTATAGTACAAAATGAAATACATTTAAAACAATTGACAATTTACAATAAGTAATAAAATAATTATACTGTATAATATATTTTAGTTTATATACCAGTTTATATACCTTTTTTTTCATCACATATCAATGATTCATTTTTCTGTAAAAAAGTAGTTGGGTAGCAAATAGTTACACGTAATGATTATACATTTCAAACGTTCCTTCACAGAGATACTGAGATGTGATAGTTTCCAGCGGTCGAAAGTACTTGCGCGCTCTGCTTGCGCACTAGTAGGCCATTTATGGCCTACTAGTGTGCAACAAGCAAGTATGCACTCGGCAGAGTGCAGTTCTAGTTATTATTGTGACCACAGGTCACATTTACTATGAAATTCAGTCAGTTGTTTGGTTGGTTTGGTTGGTCACCACATGCATGACCATATATGGTCATGCCTCGTGACATCACGAGACATCATGGATGGAGATCCCCGATGTCATCATTATTGGCCAGCAACTCTACATCTGACCTCAAACCCTTACAGCTCCATATATGGAGTTGACCTGTTCTGACATTCCATATTTTGATCCTTCACCATCCATCCTTCCTATTCGATGTCTCCCTTTTGACTGATACCTGTCTCTTTTAACTCTAGATGGGCCCGCCACAAAGTTATTAGTGCAACCACGCCGATGTGCGTGTGTTTATAAGGGTGAGAGGACTGAGGGAAAGGCTATAATCAGTCAAGGACAATGCTTTCCTTTGAGAGAGGAGAGGTGTTTAAAACATTTTGTCGGGAGAGAGGGAGGGAGGGGCGGAGGGAGTAGACGTAGATCAGTTCAAAGAGTCGCCAAGAAGAAGCCTAATTTCACACTGCACTGAAGCACATCAACACACACACACACACACACACACACACACACACACACACACACACACACACACACACACACACACACACACACACACAGAGAATGGTTGCTTAGGTTGCAAAATTCTCTGTACATTCAAGGTCCCATTGGAACACATGATTTTCACCTTAAGTCTGCAAGAAGGGTCTTTCTTTCTTTCTTTCTTTCTTACTCCTCCAAAACATATACAATACTAGACAAGTAAACATAATACAGGGGACAGAACAATTACAGTGAAATGTGAGAAGTGACACCATTGACGAATGGAGCCGATAATAACCCTCATAAATGGTAAATGGTGCATTTATAGAGCGCCTTTATCCAAGGCGCTTTACATAGATTGTGCATTACATTCACCCATTCACACACACATTCATACACCGATTGCGGCGGAAGCCATGCAAGGTACCGACCAGCACATCGGGAGCAATTTGGGGTTCAAGGAAACTTCGACATGTAGACAGGAGGAGCCGGGATTTTAACTGCCGACCCATGGATCATTGGACGACCTGCTCTACCTTGTAGATAGGCTACATTCACGGTTCACATTTTATAAATATGAATAATAATACAAAATGAGCGGTTTTGGAGGATTTCCACCCGACGGCAATGAAATGCACATGTGCATATGTGGAAAGGGCAGAGAGCATGGGGAAGAAAGGGCAGAGAGCATGGGGAAGAAGGCAGATCCCACTCAGCTTTACTTCAGGCTCCAGTAATTGTGTATTGTTTATGTAGATTGGTGAGAGTGCACACTAATGTAATTGCTACTGTCTCTCATAGTGGGTGCTGCAGCCATCAGCGTGCGTGCGTGCGTGCGTGCGTGCGTGCATGTGTGTGTGCGTGCGCGCGTGTGTGTGTGTGTGTGTGTGTGTGTGCGTGTGTGTGTGTGCGTGAGAGAGATCATCTGTACTTCAGTATACTATGTAGTATTTGTTCATTTTATTCATACACATAGACAGTGAGATACTGGCATTCTGCCATCTCTTAATCCATCATACAATATTTATTGTACTTAAAATAATTGTGTGCAGCTTCATTGAGTTCTGGAGTGTTTTTTCAATATTCTGCGTGCATCCCCCATCGATATGAAATGCAGAGATCCATCCGAATCTCAGCATTCAGAATGACTTTCCCTATGTATTTATTTGTTGCACAATGTGCAGTTGCAGTAAACGTCTTAGGTGGTTCAGGTGCATTGCAATGAATGTTTGATTCTGGGTGATTTGTGATTGTGTGCTTGAGTGAATCAGAGACAACGCTGATGAAGGCTTGAACGCCGAAACACGTTGGTTGCTGCTGCTCTGCAGCATACCATGTCAACTATTAAATAAATTAAGAGTGCCTTAAAACATGAGTTCCGTGAGTGCTGGTTTTCTCTTTCAGAGAAAAATCTGTTTGAGTGAATCAGAGACCACACACACATTCACTGTTTTAACCTTGCTGTGAATCAGAGACCACACAGACATTCACTGTTGTAACCTCGCTGTGAATCAGAGACCACACACACATTCACTGTTTTAACCTCGCTGTGAATCAGAGACCACACAGACATTCACTGTTGTAACCTCGCTGTGAATCAGAGACCACACACACATTCACTGTTTTAACCTTGCTGTGAATCAGAGACCACACACGTATTCACTGTTTTAACCTCGCTGTGAATCAGAGACCACACAGACATTCACTGTTGTAACCTCGCTGTGAATCAGAGACCACACACACATTCACTGTTTTAACCTTGCTGTGAATCAGAGACCACACACACATTCACTGTTGTAACCTCGCTGTGAATCAGAGACCACACACACATTCACTGTTTTAACCTTGCTGTGAATCAGAGACCACACACACATTCACTGTTTTAACCTCGCTGTGAATCAGAGACCACACACGCATTCACTGTTGTAACCTTGAGTGAATCAGAGACCACACACGCATTCACTGTTGTAACCTTGAGTGAATCAGAGACCACACACACATTCACTGTTGTAACCTTGAGTGAATCAGAGACCACACACACATTCACTGTTGTAACCTCGCTGTGAATCAGAGACCACACACACATTCACTGTTGTAACCTCGCTGTGAATCAGAGACCACACACACATTCACTGTTGTAACCTCGCTGTGAATCAGAGACCACACACACATTCACTGTTGTAACCTTGCTCAGTCTGAACCAAACCAGCGTGTTCCTGTTGTGTCATGATCACAGACGTCCTTCAAATCCATTACAAAATAATAGCCATATATGGCTATGAGTATCCTGTATCTGTAGTGGACGTTGTGACATTCAAAGGACACATCCATCTAGACAGCGACAGGCACAAGAGAGCAAAGTACTGTGAATCTTTCGTTAAGCTCTAAATGGCAATAGACAAGATATTATTATGCTGGCCTATACGACATTACAATACATATTCAAAGATAAAGTAGACATGGTCTGATGAGGGCATAGAAAGAGAGAGAAAGCAACGATGATGTTTGTTTGTTGTTGTGTGTCGTCAACGTAGTCCCGCCTTTCAATTCACGTCAACATAACATAACTCAGCCTGGGAGATTCTTTAAAAGTAACCACAAGCAATGAAGCAAATTTTGTCACACCTTCATAGGGGTAACAACATAAAACTACTGTACATGAGACACACACGTACACCTCCATCAAGAAGTGGACCTGGATTCATACACTGGATTTGTATACCAAATAAATCTTTGCATATTAAATCATATAGAAGTGTGTGTGTGTATCTGAATCTTAAAGAACCTGTTATGAATGCTCAGTTGTCTTAGCGATGATTCACGGTGACCTTTGTTCCTAAATGGCCACGTCAGTTGGGCTATGGGAACTATTATTTAGTGAGTGTGTGTCCCCTCACGCATAGCCGCATACAAGCAAGCTAGCACAGAAACAGAGCTGTTGGACTAATGGCCTCTCCATCCAATTCATTACCTTGTTTGTTTTCTGTGTCTTAAGTGTATGCATGTCTGTGTGTGAGTGCGTTTGGGTGTGTGCGGGTGAGTGAATGAGTGTGCGGTAGGCTATTAGTCATGTGTGTTTGTCACTCTATTTATTATCCTATCATTAACATGGAGACAACGGGCTCAGTAAATCACACATTAATCAATCACATACTGAATCACCCACCCCCACCCTCTCTCTCTTATTTTCAGATACAGTGGCACAGAGAGTCTTATCAATTCCTTTAATGCATGTCAGCCTAAAAAAATTAGTATACACTCTGTGTGCGTCTGTGTTTGTGTGTGTTGCACGTGCGAGTGCGCAATCAAAATCACGCGTGCATAGTAGTCTCTAGTCCATGCGTTGTGCATGGCCAAGTTTGTGGTTATACATGTAGGTGGTTGACCTTCCACACACACAGGTGCACAGAACATAACGGAGGGTAATTTTAGCTTAGCCTGGGGGATAATTACATGAACATTAGTGCCACTATAGGACTAAACATATCACTGCGAGGAGAGGTGAGAAAGAGGGCAGTCATGTCAGAGAAGTGGGTGAGCAGAGCTGGAATTGACAGCCTGCTTGCTTGCTTGCTACAGGGTTGTTGTTGTTTTTCTTCTTTCATTAAAAGCGATGATGGGAAGTGGACATGGAGGCAACAATGGACATGGAGCAAAGGTCATACAGCTTTCATGGTCTGCAAGCAAGAGAAGTGTGTGATCATGCTGCCTTTCCTCCCACACTGAGAAGCTGGCATCCCCGAGATGCATCCCACTATGGAAATGTGATTTTCCAGCTATGCTATAGGCTACGCTGCACTGATGCACTGAATTGGAATTCAATTATTCTTTATGTTTGGTAATGTTGAAGACTCAGTGTGCATTCGGCATATTGCCCATGTCTTGGCCGCTTTATGACAGTCCATTTGAAAACGTACACTGTTTGCGCACCTCAGTGAAACCCTTGCACAGTATCTTATGAACCATTCGTTGAACCCTAAAACCTAGGGTTAGACATGGTAATTTAAAGCTTCCAGTAGTCATCTTGAAAATCACTCCTTTACGGAAGTTTATTTATTTTTTATTTTTTTCTTTGTTTGCTATTTAGCATGCCCAATAGTAACACAATCCATTGAAAACCCTTTTGTGACCTGTCTACGGGTTTAAAATTATTCATCACCACAACTGTTTTTCATCATTTTGTACTCCCAGAGGGCCTTTTAGAAATTAATGTGAATTTGAAAACAAAGTGTGCGTGCGCGTGAACGTGTGTGGAAAAAGGGGGGGGGGGGGTCACCTCTGTATGCTTTTCACACTCCACACAGACAGCTACAGATAATGAAATGCCATCTATTATACTGCATAATGGTTTGTTTGTATTTACTTGATACGCAGCAATGCATTGTTGTAAACCTGACAAAAATCACTCTTCACTTGGCCCGACTCAGTTTAAAAACGTCTGTGATTGGGCCATAGTGTGGAATCGGTGTACTGGAAAAGTACACCTACTTTTTTACACCTGTAATCTTGTAATGCTGATTCTGATAACTGCCTTCAATAATGTACACAGTATACTAATGGTAAATTGCATTTGTATAGTTCCTTTATATAAAGCTCTGTTGTGATGTGTGTTGCATTCACCCATTCACGTAGCCTATACATTCAAACACTGGAGGTAAGGTACCAAGTTCGGGAGTACCTGTTTCAGTTACATCCTCAAGGACACTTCCAGTTCTCAGTTCGATCCTAGTTTGATCGATTCCCCCGTTCTACCTCCTGAGCCACTGGCTCCCCACTAATATTAACATAATAATGAATAATTATAGCCCACACAGGCACATTTTCTCCTTGTTAACTTCATAGAGGTACTTGGTAGGTTGTCACGTACGGCAATCACTAAAATGAATAATAAATAAATACAATTATAACCAGTAAGATGTCCTGAAGGGAGAGGTCGTATGCACGCATCCGCCTGGGTGACGGCAGACGGCAGACTGCTAGGCGAGCGCTGGCGCTTTGGCATGGGGGGTCAGATGAACATATGGAATGAATTCTGTACTGCCCATATATGGAGCGTGTCTTGAGTGTACAGGGTTTGATGGGGTCAGATCAACACAGTATATCACCATTACAAGTATAGAACCCCTGCAGTACATAAGTCTATAGGGTTTACTGTAAAGACCTTTCCTGATTTTGTTTTTTGTTTTCTACTCTCTGCAGATTACCAACCGCTACATCTACGATACTGTGCTGCTATTGGCCAATACCTTCCACAGGAAGTTGGAGGACAGGAAGTGGCACAGCATGGCAAGCCTGACCTGCATCAGGAAGAACTCCAAGCCTTGGCAAGGAGGCAAGAGTATGCTCGAGCATGTTAAAAAGGTACGGAAACTTGTGCATGCATGCATAACACATGAACATGCGCGTGCACGCACACGCAAATGCTGGATACTATTTTACCTGAACTAAAAACACTTTTTGTGCTCTGTGAGCTTCATCAAAGTTTTATGCTTATAAGAACGTTGCTGGGGTAATGAGCATGTTTTCTTCAGTTCCTAGGAGAAAGTTGACTTTTGGGGATCCTGCGGCAGTTTATTTTATGAATCTCTGCCTTTCACCTTGAGATCAGGCATAGGTGTCTGGCAACTCTTTCATCACTGTTAAATCCAATTGGATCAATGCCCTCTGTTTAGATATCAATAAAAAAAACTACTTTGCGGATGGCAGTTTGACTGAATGATGTAGCCAAGTGAAATGCTAATTTAGGATTAGTGTCAGGCGATAATAAATCCGCTGCATTGGCTTTCATATCTATCTCAGTTTTTCACCTTGAGATCATGTCACTTGGCAACACTTGGCAACATTTTCATCAGCCGGCTGAACCACGGCTGTTAAACGAGCCCCGATGGTCGTCTCTGCTGAGTTGCATTCAAGAGACCTGAGAGATAATAGGGTTGTGTTCAACAGAGCCAGTATCGGTGTCATCTCCTGAGCACCTGTAATGTGCCACCCGTTATCACTTTGATTGTTCATGTGAGTGGGTGTGCTTGTGTCTGTGCGTGTATTTTAATCACTTTTTTGGCATTTGGAGCCGTTAGGACAATTAATGACGAATACTAATATGTTGCTGATGAGTAGCTCCATCAATGTGTGTTTGGCAAAAGGGGGGTGAAGTACAAGACTAGGTCAAATCTACACTGCCATTGCATTAGCTAGTTTGATGTTCGCCAACCAGCATTCCATGGGGGAACAAGAGACCAAGCCAGGGAGAATACAGGGCGAGTACAGGGCCATGGTGAGAGACACCATGGCCTTTTATGATTTATCTCCATAGAAACATGTTACTCTCTATTTCTCTACAACTTTATCTTTGAACAGAAGCTAATTGTTCTGTGTGCATTGTGCCAACCAATACTGAGCAGTTGACATTAATTAACCCCTCACTTATGAGCTCTGGTAAACAGTGTCTGGATGGGTTTCACTCCGGCTATGTTTTCAGGGAGCCAATAAACACGTTAGGCTAATTATTCCATGTGGACATCTGTGTGCAGTGTAAACAGGCATGCACATACTGTACATGCAACATGCAAGAGTGTGCATGTCTCTAGTGGCGCTTTGGCTGCAGCCTGCAGGTATGCCTGTATAGGTCTGTCTTTGCTTTATGTTATACTATTCCCTCAACCCTATGTTCCTCAGGGTTCGGTTTAGGGTTAGTGTTAGGGTGTTTGATAGAATAATATTCTGACATATTATGTCAATACAATATAGCACACCACTGCAGTGGTGGTCTCCCTACTCTTCCATTTCCCTAAAGCACTTCTCTCCCTACCCACCTGCATGGGCGTAGCTTGAACTTGACCCCAGGGCGTGCGAATGTCTGGGGGGAATCCTGTCCGCAATAAAAAAAAAAACTTGTATTAATTATTTTGCAGTTTTTATACATTGCCCTAACCCCTACAAATGTCTTATTTAGGACAGCAGCACGCACGCACACACACACACACACACACACGCACGCACGCACGCACTACAGCCGTACAGCGAGTCATCATGTCATGATTAGAGAGATGATTACATACAGTCAGAAGCACACCACAAGTTGCAACAACAACCGGCATTGACAGGACATTGCAACCCTGCAAGTTTGTTTATTTACCTGATTGCTGTCAGTGTTTTCTCATAGTTCACTTTAGAAAACTGCACAAATAAGTGGACTAGTTCATTGCAGAGGGGCGGGCTGGCGGGGGAATCTTTGTAATATGTCTCGAATGTCCTTAATCATTTTAATCAAAATAGTAAGGTTTTCTGAAAAGCTTCGGCAGGATAACGGCGCAGCAGCATGTACATAAGAGTCACAACAACTCACGTTTTACAGCAGATTTGTAACCATAGTGATGCCGGTCTCTTAAAGCAGGGGTTCTCAACCCGTGGGTTGCGAGTCTTGCGACCCCCCTGCACCCCCATTAACTCCGCCCATGCCCACCTGTCTTCTTTGACAAATTGAAATAGAAGTCTTTTTAAATACTTTTGTAAAATCTGCTATTGTAAAACCTGCTTCACTAGCTGCAAAATTAGTTTTTTACATTTATGGATTCAATAGATTATCAAGTTCACATTCGCTTGACTAACGTATACAAACCTAGTTGTTGAGGTATTCCATATTAAGTCAATGTGAAGCATGATACATGGGTTAATAATAACAGAGTTACACAATGGTATCATACAAATATAGTGCAAATAGATGATTTACAAGCTCACTACGCATGACGAGCCATTCTCATTCTCTCTCTTGTACAGCGTGTGTGTCTATACACGAACACACACTTAAGCAATATTACACGAGAGGGTGTGGGTTAACGTGATTATTGCCACGACAGGGATGCGGTCAGGAACGAGACAGAGTCGAGTTCCGCAAGCATCACTGAAGTGGCAATAATCACGTTAACCCACACCCTCTCGTGTAATATTGCAATTCTACCACATTTACCCTTAAAACTAAGAAAATCGCTGAAAGAATATATATTTTTAATGACAGATGTAGTCACTACGACCACAAATGTCCCAAGGAACTAGCACTCTGGGAGAACAGAGCGGCTGAATTATTTGTTTTGATTAGGTGGTGAACAGTGCTGGTTTAACACACGGCTAGAAGGCTGTTTCAACCAATCAGATTGCTTCCTCGAAACGACCTGTGGTAGAATCACCCACACCTACACGGTACACACAGCACAACCACACGTTGTGAGTCACAGGAAGAGTTATCACACCTCTGTCACTCTGAAACAGTCAGTGTGACTTTTATCTGGTCACACTACTAGAGGGCAGGACAAACAGTGCGTGCGTGCATGCGTGTATTTACATGTAAATGTCATGCACAGCATTGGTGCAACAAAATGGCTGTTGCAACACAATGTGCTATTGTCCTCAAGTGATTGTCACCAGCACACACACACACACACACACACACACACACACACACACACACAGATGCATGCACATGTGCATCCATACTACAAACAAAAATTGTGCTGTCATATACGTGTGGTGTATGCACATTTTCTCATTTCTCATTCCTCATTCTCATGCACTCATTCACACTGTGATGGGCAACTCATGACTTTGGTACAACATGAAGTGTGATTTTCCACCGGTGGCAGTCTATGTTACACCTTTCCGGTGTTATGCATGCATGCACGCACACATGCGCGAGTGCGCACACGCATGCACACACATATATACCCACAAGCACAAGAGTACACATTATCCTCACTTAGTACCAGTCCCAGCACAAACAATCGTAACACAATATGATACGATTGTTTTGTGGGTAATAATAATAATAATAAACTTTATTTATATAGCACCTTTCATACATAAAATGCAACCCAAAGTGCTTCACATAAAAAAATAACAAGCAGCGGAATGCCGAAAAACTAAAAAAGCAGGTCAATACAAGACAAAATATATACAAATTAGCAAATAAAAATGGCAATACAAAAAGAAAAAATGGTAATAGATGACTCATATCTGGCCATGTCTTGATTTCAGTGTGTGCTTCGAGGTAGATGATATGATTGGTCATGCCTGAGTGGATGACAAATGCTATTTTATTTTATAAAATGGAAAAGACGCTAATTTTGGAAAGTAATTCATGCCTGTGATTGTGGCATGATGATGAAGCAGAAGCACTGACTTTCACAATTATAGATTCTATATGCCTGAATGTTGTTCGCTGCTTGTGCCATTCGACTTAGTATCTAAGTAAGTAATTCATGTTTATCTGTTGAATAAATAAGCAACAAATGCAAGAGACGGCAATATAAACCTTGTTTAAGATAGAAAAACTAATTCACATATTCACACGTCAACAATTCAGCTCTGATTGGGATTGTACTAAAATACAAAACCCTTGCTCCAGTTTTTACATTTTCATTCGTTTTTGTCATTTAGTTTTGACTTCATGTTTGCAATTTCAGTTAGTTTTAAAAGACTTGTTGGTTTAGTTTATTTTGTAAAAAGGCTGAGTTTTAGCTTAGTTTTAACTTAATTAGATTTAGTGTTAGTGTTAGTGTAATATGAGGTAGTCAACTCAGGGATGAGATTATGCCATGCATTGTGAGTTTGTAGTTTCAACTTTTTGGAAAGCCTCATTTTCAGGATGTTTTTATTTTGTATAATTATAATTGTATTTATTCTAGTTTTAGTTATTTGATTCGTTTTAGTTAACTATAATCACCCTGTCCCATTCCTTGTGTTTTGCAGTTTGGTGTAAGCGGTCTGACCAGTTTCTTGGAGTTCACTGATAATGGCACCAACCCCAACATCTTCTTTGAAATTCTGGGGACAAACTACGGAGAAGACAGAGGCAGAGGTGTCAGCAGGGTAAGTCGAGTTGTCCATTTTGTTTTGTCCTGTTGGCACTGAGTAGTAGAAGTTACTTTCAGTCAATAAAGTATTCAAAAGTGCTTTGACGCATCCACTCAACACCAGAGAAACTTTACTTCATTTATAATTCTACCGTAACTCTCTCATTCCCAGATGAGCTTACCTCTCATTTTTCAGGGAGTTGCTTGTCACCTCTGCGTAGAAGAATGAAAGCCACTTTACATAATAGTACTACTTGAGCAACTGATTTATACATTGTCATACACCGGTGTGACTTGTGAAAAATTGCCAACCTACGAGCTCACGACACAAACATGACACGTGTACATAACATAATATATTGTGAGCTGTTAGATGTACAGTATAGGCTATATTAAGCATTTCTCTTTGTATGTTCATTGGTCATATTCCTATAGAGCCGGGTGTGTCCGGGTGGCTAAGTTGGTAGAGCTCTCGCGGTGCGGTAGGTACTGGGAGCTGATGGTAGCTTTTGTACTCCACCTCAGCAATCCATCTCCCAGGGGTCTAGCACATTGAGACAGGGAAAGACTCCTGCGTTCTCGGCTGATACTGGTAATTAAAGCCTCTCTGACCTACTTACCTACCTATAGAGTAGCAGAAGGAAAAGGGAAAGGTTCTGAAAAAGCACAGAGGGACGCAGTCTTGCACTGGGGTGCCGGAAGTCAAAAGGAGTCACTCACTTGCCGGCTGCATCAGTTGGTTCTCTCAGTCGTATACTTATTACTGTAAGTAATTGTGTCATCACAATCATGCAGGGTGTTGGAGAGACCATAGATCTACCAGAACATGCTTCTTTTCTCGTCTCGTATTACGGTTGAATGAGATGTAAAGCCCAAAACATCACAGCCACTTTATTCATGTCTGCATGATAGAGTAGATTAGATATTATTTAGTTAAATATAAAAACAGGAGCGGCTGCATCTGTGATAAATTGGAAGCGCAGCGCTAACGTAACAAGGTGTAATATTAATTATCAGCTGAGATGGGTGCATGTCTGCAAACACACATTTAACGCTATTCATGTTGAAGGACCTATAACATCAAATTCAACTTTTTAAATTCAGTTTTTTTAGCTTCCCTGTGTATTTTCTATCCCCACAAATATGCAATTTTGAACAATCAGGATTTCTCTTCATATAGGGGCTTTTATGGAAATTGCTCTCAGAAACAGCTCAACTGATTTGGTCGTATTTGTGATGTCATCAATGTCACCATACCAAATTTGCATTTCCACTTCGTTTACAATGTCCGCCATTGTTGATTTTCCAAGTTGGCATGGAATGGAAACAAGCATGGGTTTATCTAGCATCAGTATTATAATGACTCAAATATTAAATAAGGTAATATCACCATCAGGGTCGTTAACAAAGTTATGTATTTACTCGCTTAGAGTGTTTAATATCATAATTCCCACAGACACTTTTCAATGTTTTTCTATGGGGGCCGACTAGAGATTCCCGCAGTGACACGCTATTATGACTCTCAAAGCAGACACATTGAGAGTATAGTGACATTGGCAAATGTTTTCACATTTAGCCTATTACACAATTAAATTGAGCCTGCCAGCTCTACTGGTATTCAGGTGGACGGTGCTTGCAGTTAGTTGGTGTAGACCCGACCAGGAGCAGAGACAGTTAGTTGGTGCAGACCCGACCAGGAGCAGAAACAGTTAGTTGGTGCAGACCCGACCAGGAGCAGAGACAGTTAGTTGGTGCAGACCCGACCAGGAGCAGAAACAGTTAGTTGGTGCAGACCCGACCAGGAGCAGAGACAGTTAGTTGGTGCAGACCCGACCAGGAGCAGAGACAGTTAGTTGGTGCAGACCCGACCAGGAGCAGAGACAGTTAGTTGGTGCAGACCCGACCAGGAGCAGAGACAGTTAGTTGGTGCAGACCCGACCAGGAGCAGAAACAGTTAGTTGGTGCAGACCCGACCAGGAGCAGAGACAGTTAGTTGGTGCAGACCCGACCAGGAGCAGAAACAGTTAGTTGGTGCAGACCCGACCAGGAGCAGAGAGGGCCGTTATGTGGAGAGGTATTGAGGTCCTTAACTTTCTGCAGCTGACCCTGGACAAGCAAGACCGAAATACCCCCTAGTTGTCCAACTTGCCCTCCACAGACTGCCTTAGATCCCAGGCTCGCCTGCATGCAGTATGTCAAGGATAGATAATATAATATGATCCCCTCTTACTCATAATTGAACCACCCATAGGGATGTAATGGTACCAAAACTCACAATATGATGATGTCACAATAATGAGTCCACAATACAATATTATTCACAATATTTAGAAATGAACGAAGTCTGTAGGACTCAACTTTTGGTCACATTTGCGTGTCATAACAAGAGCTGTGACTGTAATAGCTCTGATTTATCTTGTGCATTCCACTCATCTGTCATTAATGAGAGGCACTCTCCTTGTCTGAGGTGTCAATTTAGATGTTGTCTCTTGGTACAGAGCTGATTTATACTTGGGTAGCGTGTCTAGCACAGAAAATATAAACCATGCGTTGTGAGCTTGTGGTGCAAGTCTAGGCGGCATATTAACTGTAAAAAAGGATGGACTGTGTGTGTGTGTGTGTGTGTGTGTGTGTGTGTGTGTGTGTGTGTGTGTGTGTGTGTGTCATCACAATCATGCAGGGTGTTGGAGAGACCATAGATCTACCAGATCTATGGCATATTAACAGGCATATTAACTGTAAAAAAGGATGGACCACCATCACCTTCCATATAATATAATAAGGAAGGGACTGCACACTGTTTACTGTACATATATGATTGAAAGCTGGACTCATCCATTTGAAGTATAACGGCCTATAAATGGTTGAGATTGACTTGTCATGGGGGTGTGTATTTGTCTAAAATTTACAGTAGTGTTTTAAGTAGTGCATTCTCAGATCTGACCAGCGCTTCATCGCTCCTCTGCTCCCGCTGCTCTCTTGCTCTCTGTTCTGGAATATGGATCTGGGACTCTATAGCGCCCCCACATGAACATCAGTGTTAGACTCCCTAAATTGACTCTTTAGTTGCTGGTGCAACTCATGTGGGTTACATAGGCCTAAATACATAAATGGTAGAGACAATTACTCGTCATGTTTGGAAATGGAGTTCAGCATTCAGTACATGAAACAACTTCACAACAGAGATTACAACTCAGAGTTACAAAGCTGCATTTCACTGGGAGCATACTTGAACATGCATGTCTCTCTCTCTCTCTCTCTCTCTCTCTCTCTCTCTCTCTCTCTGTCTCTCCTCCTTACACCAGAGGGATCTATCTGTAGATTGCAAATGAGATAGTCAGATGAGATTATGGATAATGCAGTGAGACACTAACATAACGCGGCATGCCGCCACAGACAAAATTAATCCTTAAAGCACAACATAATTACATTAAGGCACGATTCCCTTATCAGAGAGCATAATTACTTCTGAGGAAATTCAGACAGACTTTGTCATACAATATTATTGCCACAGTCTTCTAAATTAGCAAATTAGCATATTATTTTGTTGGCCTCTAGTTGAGATTAAGTGAATTTTAGACTCAGACTCAAATCACCAACGGGAATTCCTCAACTTGGAGGGAAAGTGATGTTCACCCATTTCTTTAGAGAGGTCCTCGTGGGGCCTCTATGGCGGTGCCGTTGGGCACTGGCCCACCCAGATATTATGTCTGTGTCCCCTTTATGCCCAAGTCAGAATGATATCTGTGTCTCCCTTTATTTTTCCCTTTATATATGGAGTTCTATGTCAGCCATGGCCAAATATGGAGTGTTGTGAGGTCAGAACAGGCCAGCTCCATATATGGACCCTGGGCAGGGGCCCGGTCCAGAGCTTGGGCAGAGGCCTTTTTGGACAACCGTGGGTCCGACTGACTCGACACCGGGCACTGCACTCCCTGTGGTGGTGTGGAACGTGTGTGTCAAATTTGAAGTTGGTGGGGTGAACGGTTCTTGAGTTATTAACACTTCTGTTGCCCAGGACGTCCACTCCACACACATTATCAAATAAAACCGCGGGGTGCCTGCGTGTGGGGACGTCTTAAGGTCTTTTTGAGGGGAGCCAGCCCCTCCTATACACAGGTTTAATGTTTGTCTTTAGTTCAATGTTTGTTTTGTAAACGCCATTGACAATGGAGGGAAAATGTACGTCATAATGTACCTCATTATGTCATATTGTCTCTTTATTGTTAATGGCGTTTAATGTTTGTGTTGGCACCGTTTGTTTTACATCACCATTACATCACCTATCAACATGAGTTTAGACTTCAATATATTAGCGTCCCTCACTTTACACGAGTGTGATTTTTTTATAAAACAAGATTGCTAAAATCCATGTTTTGGAAACATTTCTCTCAGTAACAGTTAAAGTGGGACAGTGGCCGTGGCCATTTTGCACAATGAATGCCGTTTCTGGTTAAGACAAGGTTTTTCAACGGCCAACAGCAGGCTATTTGGCTCTTCAAAATAAGTGTTGCGCGCGATAAAACCTTGACAATGTGCGATAGATAGATGATATCTATCTATCTAGATAGGCAGGTAGACGGTTAGTTGTTCTATTTATTGTTGAACTGATTGAGGGCTCCAAATTCCACCAGCCTTTAAGCTCTGCTTCAAATGCAGAATGTGACAGGAAAGCTGGCTTAGTGAAGTGCACATTCATTCACATACCTTACCGTACCAACGCAGACTGCACTTAAAGGCACGGGGCAATTTGCTCTGCACCTTTGATGTGCAGAAATCTGGCCCTCAGAGTTTGATATGGAAAGGTTTTTGTCACTATGTAGAGGATGCAAAGCAGTTTATACAAGTAGCTTCACCTAAGGTGTTATGCTAAATAAAAATAAATAAAAAAACAAACAAGCAGAACAATTTCTCTAAATGGATGGGTGGTAAAATGATGCTGTTGTGTTTTGTCTTAGTTATATTGACTTTTTACATCATTACATATTCTTTTTGCATTTGCACCGAAACGAGAACGGATCGTTTGTCTTGTGGCAGCTGTTTCAGAGGACTGCCTTGATGCCTACTCCCTGGGGGGGTGGATCTCAGCTGAAGACCTAAGGGTGCGCTCAGATTTGAGCAGGTATTTAGCATTCTCTAGATGATAGCATACTCAATCTTGTATATTTCATCGTTAGCATTCACCAGGGAGTCTCTGGGCAACCTTTGTTGTATTATTTAGCAAGAGCTCAGTTGGAATATTATGTAAGTGAGGGTTAACGTCTATCGGTGCGGCGGTTTGACTGAACAATGGCCTTCCCCGGAAGCAACATGCCAGACTCTTTGTCAGAAACAAGTCCGGCGTAAATTATACATTGTCAGCTTGACTCTCTGCCCTTCCTGCTTACGGTATCTCTTCCTTTTTCCTCTATCTCCTCTTCTTTCTCTCTCACTCCCCTTTTCTCTCCCATTCCATGTGCATATCTGTCTAAAGAACATCTGCTTCCAAGACTAATACTAATAATATAGTCCATGACATGGATATACTCAGTAAGTGCCTACATGATATGACTCTGAAATATCAAAGTTGTCTCCAGTTTATTGCAAACAGTCAGATGTAATGTAATTTAAAATGAATAATTAAATAATTAAACGTCCTCACACTTCACCTTCATTAGTGTGACGGTGAAGAAATTACCCTTTATGCTTACACTGAATATTTTGTGGAAAGAAACATGCAACACATAGCACATAGTTCAGTATTACCGCTCCCATCATTAGGACGTGCACGTGTGAGTGTGTGCATGTTGTGCAATAATATCATTCCAATATTATCACACAACAATCATATAAAGCCCTCATCACACCAAGACAACTATATGTATGTGTGGTTTGTCCACGTGTGCACATTTTGTTATCGACTACCACATTGACTCATTGCTGACCTCAGTGGTAGCAATGCTCTCCTCTCCTCTCCTCTCCTCTCCTCTCCTCTCCTCTCCTCTCCTCTCCTCTCCTCTCCTCTCCTCTCCTCTCCTCTCCTCTCCTCTCCTCTCCTCTCCCTCTTCCTCTTCCTCTTCCTCTTCCTCTCCTCTCCTCTAACTTGCCTTATCCCCATTGAGGTTGACTATAATGACATGCGTGCAATGCTTCCTCTGTTCTGTGTCTTTCTTACTTTATTCATGTTACGCTCCCTTGACATACTGTCTCTCCCTTTTCTCTCTATCCCTTTTATCTCATCTTTCAAAGCCCCCCACGCACGCACGCACGCTGTCACCCCCAGTATTTTTTTATTTTTTCGCTCTCATTATCATTTCATGTCTCTCTTTAGCTAGATTTATACTTAGTTGCGAGCTGGTACCGCTGTACCGTACAGTTGTGACGAAGAGAGTTGAACCAGAAAGCAAAGCTCTCTGTCTTTAATGGTCATGAAGTGTGGGTCATGTCATGACCGAAAGAATAAGGTTGCGAATACAAGCGGCCAAAATGAGTTTTCTTCGACGGGTGGCTGGCATCTCCCTTAGAGATAGAGTGAGAAGTTCAGTCACACGAGAGAGTCTCGGAGTAGAGTCGCTGCTTCTTCGCCTGGAAAGGAGCCAGCTTTGGTGATTCGGGCAACTGGTTAGGATGCCTCTCGGGCGTCTCCCTAGGGACGTCCTCGAGGCACGTCCCACTGGGAGGAGACCCCGGGACAGACCACGGCCCAGTTGAAGGAAACACATCGACTCACTGGCCTTGGAACGTCTTGGGATCCCCCAGGAGGATGTCACTAATGTTGCCCTGGAGAGGGAAGTCTGGAGCTCTCTGGTGGAGCTGTTGCCTCCGCAAACCCTACCACGGATAAGCGGTTGAAGTTGGATGGATGAATGCGAGCTGGTGTCGCGCACCAAAAAGTAGCCAATTTACATGCTCACAATGCATCACGCTGTGATGTTTAGTGAGCTTGTAGATCTGCCATTTCCGTTGCACAGCACCGGTGCGCATCAA
The DNA here is from genome assembly GCF_963924005.1 of Protomyctophum bolini. NCBI lineage: Eukaryota > Metazoa > Chordata > Actinopteri > Myctophiformes > Myctophidae > Protomyctophum > Protomyctophum bolini. The sequence continues at coordinate 20,591,987 of NC_137867.1, read as the reverse complement.
AGTGTATCAGGCCCTTTTACAGGCTCATCATGGCCATACCTCCCACACACCAGTGTGTGTAAACACATATACAGTTGTCTGGCGGTCGTAATGATGAGAGCAGACAACATAGATCAATCACAATTATGACCGCTGCACTGTGCTAGAATTGGTTCTTTACGCTCCGTTACTTTCAGTGGCGATGGCGCTGAATCCTCTAGGTGTGTTTCTCTCCTCTATACATCCGCCGGCATGCCAGGCTCCATTTCTTCTCCCTCTCTTGTGCGGGCGACACGGCTGCTGCGTGTGTAATTGCTTCGTTAGCTATCTGCAGGCGCCTTAAGTGATTTAACGAGTGGGAGAAAACGGTGCGAGATTTATACGCAACATTCATGGCAGTAAAAATAAAAATGGAAGCGTGTGTGTGTGTGTGTGTGTGTGTGTGTGTGGTGTGGTGTGGGGGCATGTTGCCCCCTGAGCTCAGTGAAAGGAGAATGGGGGCGGGGTAGAGGGGCAGAGGTGAAGAGAACGAGACAGGTTGGGGGAAGGCGCAAGTCGGAGGATTAAGGGAGCAATGAGAAGGTGGTGGAAGATTGATATGTGGATAATTGAGGGGAATGGATAGAAGAGAAGATGAGAGGTATAATAATAAGAGAGAGAGATTAGATAGATGGCTTAATCCTCAAAGATCTTGTAGAGATAGAAACAGCAGCGCAGGTCAAAGTATAGTCACAGCTCTCTCTCTCTCCCACCCCCCTTCCCCTCTCTCCCCCCCCCCCTCTCTCTCTCTCACCTGCCTCCCTCCCTCGTCCCCACTCATGCACCACTTACCCATCTGTTGGAGGTTGAGTTAGAGGAGATCTCCATCTCACGACGGCTCGCTAACTGCACTGTGCTTAGATTGGGGTCATCCTCAATTATCATGTGCGCTCTGCGTCTGTCACAGCCAATAACTTTACTTAACATTCAGCCAGTTTAGAAGGGGCGGGGTCACCTCGCATCTGAGGTCTTGCAATGAATCTGCCATCACTTGAGAAACAATATCCTCGTTTTGACTGATTGAGAATGATGGGTTTTAAAATGTGACGATAGAACAGTGACTTTCGCCAGCGCAATGCATGCGTCATGCCCCACCGCCTAGCCTAAAGTGCTCACACAAAAGTGTATTTGCAAGTGCATTGCCATAAATCCCTTGACATGTTTTGAAATCCTAAGCTTGCCTTGGTGGCTTTGCATGACAATTAATGTCAGTTTGTGTAACCATCAGTAAAGAACACAGGGAGCCACTGCATTGAACAAACAAGCACGCACACATGCACGCACGGACGCACGCAGGTACACACACACACACACACACACACACACACACACACACACACACACACACACACACACACACACACAAACACACACACACACACACACACACACACACACACACACACACACAGAAGATTTGTTTTCAAACACTCACCATTTCAGCTTAGTGTCACACAAAGTTGCTTTTCGTTGACTAGGAATGCTCAGTTGTGACGCATAAATTGCTTTCATATCCGATCCAGAAAATGGAGGAATGCTCTGTACGCTTGTTTAATTATGTGGCGGTTGTTCTCATTTGCGGCGCACAGGGTAACACTATTATGGATAAGCATCCCATATTCATAATGCATTATAATCTGCTTATTATAACACAGCATACAGTAATTACAGCATAATTATAGTTAGTTATAGTTAAGAATTCATAAATAGTAAGAATTCTTTATAATACAAATCATAACAAAGCATTGTATAATGACTTTTAAGGTAAAATAGTATTATACTTCATATAAGTGTGCGTGTGGTGCTTGCGTGCGTGCGTGCATGCTTGCGTGCGTGCGTCTGTCTGTGTGTGATCCACAGTTAGGCTGCACAATGGGCCGCAGCAGTGTCTCTGGTTACTGGTTTCTTCATGACAGGAGTAGTAATGTATAGTGAGGAGGAGGTCCCAGAGTCCCAGAGCACAAGAACACATTTCTCATTTGTGTTTCTGTCTGGAAAAACATAGCCTTGTCAATTATTTTATTTCCCAATTGACTTCATGCTATTCATGGTTAGGAGGAATGGTCTGCACACTGTCATGGGAGAAGATGATCTACAATACATCATCTTTAATTTACAGAGACTCGTCAATGTTTGTCATAATTGTGATGAAGCTAACTGTCATGACAATTCGGAATCACTGTACAGTAAAATCCTTCAAAAAAAGAATAAATTGACTGTAGAGGTTTTTTGTCTTTTTTTCTTACCTCTACAAGTAGGTTTTGCCAAAGTGACATAAACTTAACTTGAAAATTACGTTTAAGAAACTTTAATAACTATGCCAACAGCTAAAGTTTGTGTAACGATGTCCCAACCTGTCCGTCTGTAGACTAGAGGAGCCTCAGCCTAGTTCCATTCAGAGAGATAGCTCCGCCTCTGCAAGCCACAAGCCCACAACGCGTCGCTGTAGGCTTGTAGATCAGCTCTGTTCCGCGTCTATTAAAAGGGAAGAAAATAAATAAATAGCGTGTGACTTATGCTTGTCTGTTGGAACCGATGGAGAGAACGGAAATGTAATTATTGTAATGAGTACCCGGTACCCAAGCACGTTCGGTTCGGTACATGCTTGGTCCCGAGGTTCGGGACCCACCCCTAGTGGCGACACACTTTGATCTCACCGCAAAGCGGGTGCCTATGGGCTATAGTTCCAAACATTGGAATTATCCCATTGAGATAGAATGAGCACTTCCGCATTCCATTGTTACAATGGGAGTCAACGCTATAATGTCGCCACTCTCATACTATTCATACTATTCCACTCGGGTTCAGATATAGCGCTTCACAATTCGCAATTGGGAGGCGTTCAATTTTGGACGCATCACAGAAGTACATTTTATACACTCACATTTTTACTTTGACAGGAGAAATGGATCCTGTGCGTCATGACTTCATCATACGTGCCCAGTCCCCAGGTATAAAGCCACATACTTGTGCATGCGCACCATTCGTTTTTTCTTCTGCGTTATCAGAAGTCAATCTTTTATCACTGCGATAATAAAACAATTCTAGTCTAAACTAGAACTGCACTCTGTCGAGTGCATACTTGCTTGTTGCACACTAGTAGGCCATAAATGGCCAATTAGTGCACAAGCAGAGCGCGCAAGTACTTTCGACCGCTGTAAACTGTCAAATCTCAGCTCTGTGAAGGAACGTTTGAAATGTCTAATTACAATTTACAATTTACAATTTAGGCATTTAGCAGACGCTCTTAATCCAGAGCGACTTACATTAAGCAAAAGTATTAGGTGTAACTATTTGCTACCTACCTACTTTATCATATAAACACCTAGTATTATTAAGTATGGTTCAAGTTTCTATCTATATAAGAAATACAGTTTTATCGATTTAGATATGTTCTGGATCCCTTCTTAATTTTTTTAAGAAAAATAAATCATTGATAAATCATTGCGCTCTGCTTGCGCAAGTAATAATCTTAGCAGGACGAGTGTTCCCAATCACTCTGTACCGCGAGGTGACTATAGTTATATTTCTGACATAACCACGGTTATTGCATAACCTCCAGATAGCTCTATGGACATAAAAGGGACACAGGTAGACGACAGACACAAACAGAGTCAACAGACAGAAACAAACTCCATACTGTATATGCACAAAAGGGACACAGACTGATGGGTTCAAAGGGTACTCTGACAAAGTCCCTGACATATCGGTCGGATCGGCAGTGCGACATAATTGGTGGGAGGGTCGATTATCGACCCAAACTCTATATGTTTGGACCTCTAGTCATTCAAACAAACTTGCTTTGAAAATGCACGACGCAGCCCACCCATCTGAGCACACACAAGTTGTGTGTACTGTATATGTATAAATTCTTTACCCCTTGAGATGAACCATCTCGTTTTCAAGGGGGTGCACAGCGGTCAGTTGAATTTCAGTTAAGTGGTCAGATAGATGGAGCACGAACGCTTTAGAGATAATTTTGACCCTCTCTTTTGCTCTTCCTACCTCTGTCTCTATTCCTGTCTCCCCCCCCCCCCCCCCCCCCCTCTCTCTCTCGTGCTCTTTGTCTCTGTCTCTCTCTCACACACAGTTCCGTTCTTTCTATGATTCTGCCTTGCTCTCATTTGATTATTCCCTTTATGTGAGCTCTGGCTAGATGCCATTACGTGGTGTGAAATGACTCATATTGGAGATGGAGCCTAGGCTTCTGGCTCTCTTTGCCCTCAAACACGGAGAGAAAATATTACCATCGTCATCATAGCAGTTTGTTTTCAGTTTGTTTTTTCTTTACTAGACAATATCTTTCTGCTTATCCAGAAACATCCAGCTCATAGCATAAAGGTTTTACAATCTCTCTATATTTAATCATATTATAATAATTTAATATACTGTATATTATGTAATGTTTTTTTTATTCAAGGCTTCCATTTGAGGCTTGATTGAGGTCTGTTATTTACTATTGACTAGAGGCTCCTTCCTGTCAGTCAAGATTAAACACACACACGCACGCACATACACACTGACCAGCAGCTTATTATTGTGGGTGACCACAGCATGCTGGACAATGAATAGTGATTGAAGCTGACACAGTGCCTCTGGTGTCCTTGAATCACCTGCAGGGTGGCTGGGTGAGACTAAGGAGTATAGCCAGGAAAAAGATAAACAAAGAACAGAGCAAACAAAGAATAACATTACATGAATTTATTATTTTCGTCTCACTACTATACGCCTTCACACAAATTCACAAAATTCCCATCAGGGAATGATCGCAGTGCCAAATCAAAACACATGTGTGTCAACAGTATGTTGGGAAGAACCAAACACTGCAGCTCCCTGGGCTACTGGTTAGTGGTGGTCAGTAACAAAGTGCATTTAACTGTGCATTTAACTTAAATTACTTCGGGTTTTTTTTACTTTACTTTCACTCGACTACATCTTGCAGACAAGTATAGTACTCTTGACTCTACTACATTTCTTGGAAGGCGAAAGGGTCAATTATGAACCACTTGGGGTACGGACACACCAGAGTTGGGGTTTCTGAACTGTCCACAGCCCTCCTCTGAGACACAGAACGAGTAGGAAAGAATGGTACCATATTATCATGAATGTTAGTGAGGACCATTTAAATGAAGTTAGGTTGAAAATGGGTGATTTGTTTTTCTAGTACTTTTTCCTACAACTAGTACTGTCTTGGAGATGAGCTAGAAGGGATTCTATTCCCCTGCTACCACACTGCCAATCCCATCTCAAGTTTCCACCAAGACAGCCTTCAGTGCTCTAACATAAAGACATCTAGCATAGGCTGACAGACGCTGCATATTTTCATTATAATGTTTTTTTATTTCCATCCTATTGACTGGAATGGAATGAAAGTGGCGCTGTTGTTATCCAAGTTTTCGTACTGCCCAGAGCCTATTTTTGGGTTACGGCAGTGAAAATAGTGCCCGGCTATAAGTTCTGAAAAGAGAAACATAATAATGCTGTGGAAGTCAGCGTTTCATTCTTTTCATGAGCTTTGCTCTATTGTCATGTCTCAACTTCTCTCAAGAAATGAGGATGTATTTAATTTGAAGTCCCTGCCTTTTACAACAATGCATTCAACTGTATCATTGACAGACAAAGCCATTTTCTCATATGCCTGTCCCTTTGTGTTTAAACCATGCACTTGAACACAAGCATCCCTATTCTGGGGGGACATTTGGCAGAAGCTGATCTGCAAGCTCACAACGTCTCAACTTGACAGGAGGGGGAGGGAGAACAGAAAGTGGCCTATAGTAGGGGGTCTGCCTGGTCAACTGGGGTTTTAAAGTCGTTAAACCAATTTGAGTACAGGGCATAAAAATATGAATGTTATTCTTGTTCAGAGACACTTAAAAAAGCGTCCCACAGGCACCTAATAGCTGTTATTATTAGTAGTAGCAGTAGAAAAACGCATTATTCATTCAGTGTGAAACTGTTTTAACGAGACTGTCAGTTTGTCTGTCTGGATGTCATTCTGTCCCCAACGTTTTCTACTAGAGGGTGCTGCTTCTATGCAAACCGCTACAGGTTGCCTTGTTAGTAGTTGTATTATTTTCATAATTGAAAATGAATTCAACTGCAAGCTGACATCGTCTCATGGGTTAAAACATTTAATGAGTTAAAAAGTACAAATTCATGTAGTCAGCAGGGAAATCAACCAGTTTTCTTTCTTTTTTTGCCCCAGTTTTTTTGGACATTAGAGGTTTCTACTGAGCAATGGTGGCTTTAACGCCGGAGGAGGAATGAGTTCTACAAACCACTGTACAAGCCCTGGGCTGATCTATTATTAATGCATGTTATTTCTGTTCAGAATTAGGAGGTTTGTGGAGAGACGGTAGACGCAGAAAAGAGGCATCACTGAGGGAAGGAGAGAGAGAGAGAGAGAGAGAGAGAGAGAGAGAGAGAGAGAGAGAGATATGGAACATGAAGAGTGAAAGTGTGTCAGGGTGCTGAATTTAAAACTTGTACAAAGCAGGGAGAGGATGCGAGTGAGGAATGAAGCAATATGGAGGGAACACATGTCTGAGCCTTGAAGTGAACCCTGAATCATGTTAAGTCAGCTGAGCATGGAGGGACGGACGGACTGATGGATGTATGGATGTGGTTGGATGGATGGATGGATGGACAGTTATTCTAAAGTATTACTGATGGATGGATGGATGGATGGATGGATGGAGCAGGAAGGTAGTGATTGGATGCCTCTTGGCACATCTTCCTGGGTTAAATGTGGAACAATGAAGGACTGAACTAGAGAAGAAAGGCGTGGATTTGGAAGGAGAAGAAGAGAGAAGTGCCATGTCGGCCCTCAGGTTAAACAGCAGCATCAGGGTGTCAGCACGAGAGAGAGAGAGAGAGAGAGGAGGGAGGGGCCTGTAAATGAATGAGACAGAGGTTGTGTCCTCATGTTTAACATACCTGGCCTGAGGAGAAAAGAGAAAGACAAAAGAAACGTAGTGTGGGGAATAAGTGGGGATTGAGTGATATGATATTCATATATGGTATGATTACGATACGATACCATGAAGCTCTTTGAAACAAATAGCAGCTATCTTTTGCAGTCCCTTTGGGACAATATTAGCAGCTTTTGTTTTTGCACAAATATTTAAATAGTATACAGAAAAGATGTCTTTAAAGGTAGCAGCTCTGTTTATACCCTATGTGCAGGGTTAGGGATAGGCATTTTTATGCAGGCCGGGGTCTACTTGGTAAAGCTAGGTACACTCAATGTTGGCCAGAGCGGCTGGCCAACATTGAAGCCACCAAACCTACTGGCCAAAGCTAGAACTACTGCGGGGCGCGGGCACCAAATGTTGGTGGTCAAATTGAACAAATGTGGAAGTAGAGTGTTCTTCTGGGTGCTTCAAAACGCTGAGCAACTTCTATTGAAATGAATAGCTGGGGGCTCCTGGTCCACACTCTAGTTTATATACCGGTATATAACTATGAACGAGACAGGTTTTCGATGTGCACACAATCTCCTTATTGAACTGCATAGCTTCACTGGGTGGGATTAGAGGAAATAATAGGTACAGCTATAGTGTTCCCCAAACCATTAGCTCTGTTAAAAATGGGGGAATAATTACTCCTTTGCCTTGTGGTAATGTATAAATGTTATCTAGTAGTTTATCAGGAGGTATTACATATGTGACTAAATTTGACTGAGGGACTGCCATTGGATTTTTTTGAATTTCGTTTTTTCATGTCATATGAAAGCAGGGAATCATAGCTTCAAGTGTAACAGTAACAGCTATTGTCCAAAAATGTCCACAAGGAAGAAAAGTTCAATCTGCTTTGATAAAAAAATATCTCCAGAGACGGCAACCCAAATATGTGGATCCAAACAACATGTCTCAATGAGGTTGTTTTGGTGACATTTTCTCTGCTCCACCATCCATCTGTCCAGTGTCCACCATCACTTTCTCATATGCAGCAAAAGGTAGAGAAGGGGTGATGGTACATTCACAAGTTGTGTTGCAGTATTTAGTTGTTATGCACCACACCTCTGGAACAAACTCCCAGAAAACTGCAATTCTAAAATTATTTTAAAACCTAACTCTTTCTGTTTGCCGCTCCCTTTCTTATCTTGTCTCCTCTGTATTGTAACTATCTATTATTTTTTACTTATTTGTTTCATGCATCCTAATGTCGTTTTATAATTCTATTTTTGTGTTTCCTTTGCCTTGCCTTGCCTTGCCTTGCCTTGCCTACAGTAGCTTGGTGGAGATCAGCCCTTGCTCTTGCATGGAAAGCCTTTCTGGGAAAGGTCATTGCCAGGACGATTCTGACTGGCTTTAATTCCATTAGAAATTACTCCTAATGAACAATACAGAGATCTATATATAACATCTTTTTTTTAAGGGATGGAGAACATGTGACTTTAGTTGTTAGGTATAATCCTGCCCCCTGAGGCCAATCATGGCCTCTTCACTCTTCCACTCAGTAATCAGTAAATATTGGCCCTGGGCTATTAGGGAGAACACCAGCCAATTATTCCCCGCATAATTACTAGGACCTCATTTTCAATATGAAGTTTCTTCATCACACATACACTTAATAAGTGTTCCCCAGGGAGCACTCAGCTCTGTAAGTGCTACTTTGTGACGAAGAGACTTCAATAGTACCATTATGAGCTGTGGTATAGGACAGTGGCTTATAGGAGACTCTTACTATCCTGGATTAGTGTTCTAGCCTACAATTTCACAAATGTAGATGCAAATAGGTATTAAAACATAAAATGCATATATCTCCAAGAATCGCTCTCTTTCAGCTTTATGTATTTTGTATTGAATTAAATCGCATTGGACTACACGTCTGAATTGAACTAGAACTCAAATATTATGAGAATCACTGGCGTAATTTAAACTAGACTGGATTGGACTAGACCGGATTTGTTTAGGTTACACTGGACTGGACTACTGTAGATTGAACTGAACTGAAATGGAGTAAGATGAACCGGACTGAACTTGAACTTCGACTGTAGTAGACTGGACTGTCTCTCTGCATTCTATGCATGTGGATATTTACCATGCTTATTGTAGATGGCTCTGGATTAGAGCGTCAGCTAAAGGCCTAAATTGCAATTGTAAATTGACAGAACTGGAGTAGGCTGGACTTGATTGAATTGAGCTGCAATAGACACGAGAGGGGCTAGCTACACAGTAGACTTCTGAAGGTTGTCCGTTAAATCCCATGTAACATGTAGCCCTATCCTTCAAACACGGTAATTAATGTATGTGGCTGTGTGCCCCAAGGAAGCGGAATAGAATAAATATTATTTTGCCTACAGTACATTATGGTTGTATCGATTCCTACAACCACACCTGCACACCATAAGCACTCTTGCATTATCTCTCTTAACATGTAAATAACCTTAAATAACACGTCGATACCGCACGCGCACACAAAAAACACACAAGCATACTTGCATATGGGGCCACAAAGACAACAACTTTATATGCACGCACGCACGCACACACACACACACACACACACACACACACACACACACACACCTAAAACGACACACATACCCACCAATACCACACACTGCATTCACAATCACCACACAAGCACATACTGTACACAGGAAAAACACATGCGTGCGTGAACCTACAAAACCTTTGAACGTTCACATGCACACACAAAACAAAAGCAACACGCACATGCAGCCTCAGCCTTTTTTATTCATCTAAGGGAATGAATACCAAACAATCTTATCAGAATAATCTGAGAGTGAATAACTCTGTGCCTTGAGTAGATTACCTGATAGGTTTAACATGCATGGGTGAGTAGATGTGTGTGTGTGTGTGTGTGTGTGTGTGTGTGTGTGTGTGTGTGTGTGCGCCTGTCTGTGTGTGTGTGTGTGTGCACACAGACTTATTGTTAAGGTGATTATAGCGAGGGGAACAGATTTGCATTGCTTTGATATGCCATCCATCTATCTTTTTCGATCCCTCCCTCTCTGTCTCTCCTGTCACCCCTCCTTCTCTCATTTCCGTTCGTCTCCGTTCCCATTCCACTGCCTTCTTGTATCAGGCCCTTCTCCTCATTTCCTAACCACTCCTCATATTTAATTATTTTTTTCACATCTCTCTCTCTCTCTCTCTCTCTCTCTCTCTCTCTCTCTCTCTCTCTCTTCTCTCTCTCTCGGCAGAGACGGGGTAACCCCAAAACACTCTCTTTATTACTAAGGCCAAACAGAATCCGCGGGATTCTGCAGGGTGTTTTTCCTTTTTTTATAGGTTTTAGACAGTTATCCAGTACTATAATCAATGTGTTTGGAGCAAATATTTGTCAAACCTTCGATTTCGTAAATTATTATTTAATAATAATTCACTCCTTCACGAACATTATTACAATTAAAATAACAAATGTGAAATAAAATTACAATGGGTCCAACATGAACATACATATACAGTATACTTGTCTTAGCCAGTCAGTGGCTTTCCAACAGTCAGTCAGTCAGTCAGTCAGTGGCTTTCCAACAGTCAGTCAGTCAGTGGCTTTCCATCAGTCAGTCAGTCAGTCGCTTTCCATCATTCAGTCAGTCAGTCAGTCAGTGGCTTTCCAACAGTCAGTCAGTCAGTGGCTTTCCAACAGTCAGTCAGTCAGTGGCTTTCCATCAGTCAGTCAGTCAGTGGCTTTCCATCAGTCAGTCTGTCAGTGGCTTTCCATCAGTCAGTCAGTCAGTGGCTTTCCATCAGTCAGTCAGTCAGTCAGTCAGTCAGTCAGTCAGTCAGTCAGTGGCTTTCCAACAGTCAGTCAGTCAGTGGCTTTCCAACAGTCAGTCGGTCAGTGGCTTTCCATCAGTCAGTGGCTTTACATCAGTCAGTCACTCAGTCAGTGGCTTTCCATCAGTCAGTCAGTCAGTCAGTCAGTCAGTCAGTGGCTTTCCAACAGTCAGTCAGTCAGTGGCTTTCCAACAGTCAGTCAGTCAGTGGCTTTCCATCAGTCAGTGGCTTTACATCAGTCAGTCACTCAGTCAGTGGCTTTCCATCAGTCAGTGGCTTTCCATCAGTCAGTCAGTCAGTCAGTCACGCATTCTGAGTCAGTGGCTTTCCGTCAGTCAGCTAGCCAGTCACCAGGGAAAGGTGGACACCAAATCAGAATGGGCACTAGGGAAAGGTGGGGGTGGGGACTAGAGGAAGGTGGGCAGACTGGGCACTAGGGAAAGGTGGGCACCAAAACAGAGTGGGCACTAGAGAAAGGTGGGCACCAAAACAGAGTGAGCACCAGGGAAAGGTGGGCACCAAATCAGAGTGGGCGCTAAGGTGGGCACCAAAACAGAGTGGGCACTAGAGAAAGGTGGGCACCAAAACAGAGTGGGCACTAGAGAAAGGTGGGCACCAAATCAGAGTGGGCACTAGAGAAAGGTGGGCACCAAATCAGAGTGGGCACTAGAGAAAGGTGGGCACCAAATCAGAGTGGGCGCTAAGGTGGGCACCAAATCAGAGTGGGCGCTAAGGTGGGCACCAAAACAGAGTGGGCGCTAAGGTGGGCACCAAATCAGAGTGGGCACTAGGGAAAGGTGGGCACCAAATCAGAGTGGGCACTAGGGAAAGGTGGGCACCAAAGCTATCTGTGAAATCTATTAAAAAGTTTAATCTGCAACACAATTTTATATGTGTCCCTGGCTTCTGCTTCATCTCAGCTAAGGGGGTTCTCTCTCTCTGTCTGTCTCTCTCAATTCAATTCAAAGGAGCTTTATTGGCATGAGAAAACATTAATATTCTCTCTCACACTCTTTACACACACACACACACACACACACACACACACACACACACACACACACACACACACGCTCTCGCTGTATCTCGCTCGCACGCACGCTCTCTCCACACAGACACACTTTCTCTCTCTCTTTCGCACACATGCACGCTCTCCCCCAGCTCGCACAGTCGCTGTGCTCAGCTCTTGGAGCGATCGATGACGCAGCGGGCACATTTCTATTTATTTAGTTCAGGGTGTTAACCTAAACCAGCTAGTAAATACAATAGTAGCCTAAATGTAAATGCTACTTACCCAAACCACTTGCCTTCCTGTTTTTATACTTCAAGTTCAGAGGCTCGACAACAGAGGGAACAACACCCCCCGTCCGATTAAAAGTAATTGAATGACGACGACTCAGCAGTGTCAGTCAGCTCCTCTGCAAATAAATCGGACAGGACTTCCGACATCTTCTTTTGATAAGTTTTCATCAGAACACCGCGGCCGCGTATTCCGTTGGGGCCTGATGATTACCATCGGAATATAGAACAAAGACTTTTTGTTTTGTTTTAACCAAAGAAATATATGGCTCACAGGACCTTTAATTATAGCCTATACATGACGTTTCAATTCTGACTTTTTAATATATAAGCATTTGAATATAATAAATATAATAGATATAGTGTTAGTTCAGGCAGGTCACGATACCGTCTGGGCATACCTTAGCGTATATTAGATGTATATACTACATCACTACACTGGGTGTGATCTTTTTAAATGGCAATAAAAGGGAAAGCTTTTTGGACAAGCTTGGTTTCCACACGACAGCCATGCTATGCAAGCCACCGCTTATGCATGACCACCCACAGGCTTCAGTAAACCCAGCTCCTCCTCCTCTGCTTGTCTGATTTGACCATTGTCTGATGTCATTGGCACGGCTTGCTCTAGAATAGTGAGGGTTTCACTTGCTGATTTCCATGTATTTAGCATTCCATGTATGCACATGGAAGGGCAGGGAGACCTTCCCACATGTTCTTTTCTTTCACCCACACATCACTCTCTAACCCATGTTTGAGACGTGTTGAGACATGTCCATCTCACGTCTTTCTCTTTTCTTTCCTCCACTTTCACCGCCCTCCGTCTCTCGCTCCTCTCCACTCTTTTGTTACTTTAATTTCTCTCACTATATCTCTCCACTGCTCTCATCGCTTCATCATTTCTCCCTGTCTTCATCTTCTCAATGGTTCTTCACAAAATGTGAGAGAGAGTGTGAAGACACCTCCTCTCTCTCTCTCTCTCTCTCTCTCTCTCTCTCTCTGTGCCAGCTAGGCCTGCAGGCTTTGAGCAGCATTACAGCGTGTAAACCTCGGATTACAGCAGCCAGAGTCTGCCTAGTGCTGCATGCCTCTGTGGATCACACACAGACACACACACACACACACACACACACACACACACACACACACACACACACACACACGTGTGCAGGCACAAACATGCACACAAGCTGTTTACATGGAGACACGCACATATAACCTGGCATGGACAAATAAATATGCATATAAACAATCACAGTATGTACACAGATCATGACAGATGTTTCCTGAACACATGCTTAGTGTTTACACATGCGCAAATAAACACAAAAAGCCATGCACGGACTGATGCATTGTTCTACTCCAACCCTTGCGCCATAACTCCTTGTTCACCTACCGTGCACAGCTAGTCCTGAAGAAGATTAACATCTCTCCCCAGCGGTGTGTGTAATGAACTCCTCAAGGACTTGCACAAGTCATTACCCCATCTGACCCCCTTCATGCTGTACATCTCTCCCCTGTTGTCTGAGATTGTCCGCACAGATTTGTTGACCTATCTACTGCGAATATACACGTTTGACATAGCCCCGAAGAAGTGTCAAGAGCATTGTATGGCCAGTGTTTCATGGGCAACATATCATAAGTTCCATTTTATTTCTTTTTTTCCAATATAAATTACACATGGAGATGTAATCAAAGATCAATGATGGTGTTGAACAGATGCATGCCTTGGCTTAGTCTGAAACCTAGGTCACCTCCCGTCTGACCTTCATTCTGAAACCTAGGTCACCTCCCGTCTGACCTTCATTCTGAAACCTAGGTCACCTCCCGTCTGACCTTCATTCTGAAACCTAGGTCACCTCCCGTCTGACCTTCATTCTGAAACCTAGGTCACCTCCCGTCTGACCTTCATTCCGAAACCCACAAAAAACACTTTTTTATGAGGACTCATGGAGTCACAATCATAGAGTCACAACACACATACTGTAAGTGTGATACACAAAATACAACGTCCAGGGATCAGTGAACTTTTGTTTTGTTTTGCATCTTTGTGATGTGCCAGGCAGGTATTGATTGACTGTCAAAGAAGCATCTTTGTACTTTCCTCAATGCATGTGCGCTCCTTTCAGACACTTTAGTTTTGTAGTTGGCATTCTGGGTGCAAGGTGTATGCACCACTGTGAAGTTTCTGTAGCTTAAAAGACATATTAACGATGTTTACTGGGTGTGGAGGCTGTGGGCTGAGAGCAGGAGGGATGACGTCCCCTGAATGTTAATGCTAATCAATGTGTGCTTCAAAGCGAGGATGTGGATCTTGCTCCTCCACGCCACATTAGTTCAACTTTTACGTGTTTGTCCTTAGCTGTCCCTCCCCGGCTCAGAGTGACAAGACTTATGATGGTGTCATGACATGTTAGACTAACAGTCGGAGTACCATCGCTGCTTGCCATTGGCTCCATTTATCTTTAGCATCTGTGTGTATTTGTTGCGACCAAAGGTCGCAGTTAACCATGGAATCGTGCATTTCCCGTCAGATGTCATCAATATTGTTGTCTACATCTGACCTCAAACATTTAAATCTCCATATATGGAGCTGACCTGTTCTGACATTCCATATGTCCATCCATCCGTCTTCTTCGATGTTTCCCTTTTGACTGATAGCTGTCCAAAGTTATTAGTGCAGCCACGCCCGGCAGCCGGCGAAACTAGAGTTCTCAACAGGCCCGAAAATTAAGATCTTACCCCCCATGCCAAAGCGCCAGCGCACGCCCAGCAGTCTGCTGTCACCCAGGCGGATGCGAGCACCCTTTAGGGCGAGGTCGCTTCTCGCCCTCAGGCGTCATACTGGTACTAGTATCCTTGTGAGAACCAAAGTTGTATGTCCTCAAGCTATAACATTTAGCTGGCAGGCTGACTGACTATCTGGCTGACTAACCGGCTGACTGGCCGACTTACTGATTTATTTTTCCAATAATGTCAAAAATCATGAGCACACCACCCAATTGTTCCTACATTTGAGTCACATATTGAAGGACTATGCAACGCAGAGGCAAAAGCAATTTCACTTTCACCCATGAGTGCCACAAATGTGACAAATGTCACGGTTTTATTTTTATTTTATTCCTCACCAATCTTCACAAAAACAGATATGCGTGATCAGTCATGTGATAATGGGTGTCAATGAGATTTTTTATATAGCCTACTGCTTGCTTGTAATTGGATTCTCATTTTTGTGGATGAGGCATATTCCTGTATCCTATAAAATGCCATGGATCATGAACGCAACATTCAATCGCATGTTGAGGTGCTGCTATTAGTGCAGTGTTTCCCAACCTTTTTTCTGCCAGGGCACACTTTTCATAGCCAAAATATCCAGGGCACAGCTAGATATACAGGGGGTAGGGGGTATATATATATATATATATATTGCTTTCATCACGTCACATATGATCAACAAAGTTTGAGAGCATGCAGTGCACATTGCACACACAGAAAGTCACTTTCTGATGTCACTGCTAGTGTCTGTGTTGTGTGTGTGCCCGTGTCGCTCGCAATCTGGACACGCTGAATCACACATGTTTGTTCACGGCAGTCAGGCAAGAAATACTTCTCCCTAAAGTTTCCATAAAGTTCACTTGAAAGTTACGTTTTAGAAACGTACTGTATATAATTATACATTTACGGTATGTCAACAGCGAACGTTATTATGAAACATGAAGGACCTGGCTAGGCTGGCTACTCTGCTTCTCTCTTGTGTCGTCTCACTCGTCTGCTGTTACTTCTCGACATGCAGTGGAGTTCAGCTCTATGTAGCTCCGCCCTGGCGATTTGTAAGCCCATCACTGCCGCTTTTGCAACACAGTGTGGGCTGGTAGGTCAGCTTAAAAGACAACCGCAAAAAGCAGGCTGGAAAGCACAGAGGCAAGCGGTATACAGTACGTGCCAGGAGAGTAGGTGATGTAAACAAAGCCATACAGTAGCATTTCTATGGCCGAGGGTCGTTAGACTGGTGGGGATGGGCAACAACAACCGCAGGCAGCCCAGTATCTATTGCTATCGGGGGAGGGTCGGGGTTACTTTTCTTCCTGGAAATAAAAACGTCTGGGTTTCCGAGGCTACTTTTGTTCAAATCAAACGGCACACCTGGCCATTTCAAATGGCACACTAAAGTGCCGGCTGGTAATCCAGACCGACAGTGTGTCGAATCCCGATCCCGACGACCTTTGCTGCGTGTCACCGCTCCATCTCTCTCCCCATTTCCTCTCAGACTAGCCTGTTCATCTGTATGTCATAGGATCCAGATGGCTACAGTCCACAACTTGGTGGTTGGTTAGGCCACCCACCTTTAAAAAAAAAACCTTACTGTGGTTTTTTCTTTTGTAATATTCCTAATATTCCACTATTTCCACTATTTCCTCATGGAGGAAGAAAGATCGCATCAACGTCTGTGTTCGGACATTTTAGAACCTGCTGTCTGTGATATATCCATGGTAATGTCTCTCACAATGCCATGTGAGAGACGGCACTAACTACCCATTACAGTGAAAAGATTAAAAACTGGAGATAAAAAGGCTTTATTCATCAATGACAGTGGGAAATGCACTGCACTACCCAAGCAGTTTTGATAATTAGAATGGGTTCTTGAATTTTTCTGTGACAGATACAAATTACCTATTACCTATTCTGAGTAACGGTGCGGGTGACAGCCAATGAAATTATTATGCTAAATATAAGGCGTTGCTTATTTAACACATACGCTGCTGATTATTCATGCATGTGTGCAAATGTATCGAGCCGCATATATGACATGACAGAATATCAAAGACATTCTCTGAGCTCTGTATTTTTCAAATTAATCACTACTAAAGAAACCAAAGGCATCCTGAAGCCGAGGCAGAAGCACTTACCGATGATGATGATAATAATAAACTCACTTTAACACAGAAACAACTACTGCTTATAATGGAAATGATGAGATATATCATCTATCTGTGTCCGTGTATATCTCACAGGTGTCATCTTGTTCTGCGACTCAACTGAAATCAGTTGAGTCACTACCCTCACTCACTACCCTTAGTTAGAGGGAGACTCTTAAAGGACCACATGGTTGGTCAACCAAAATCACAACAATTTGGTAATTATCTCAGAAATTGTGGTAATATTTATTTGTATTTTTATGCAACAGCATGTGTAGAATTGCATTGCATTTTTTTTCTTTCACTGTGTGTAAATCACACATACTGTGCACGCACGCACACACACACACACACACACACACACACACACACACACACACACACACACACACTGTGATTAGATTTATTTGCTGTACCACTATGCAGAGCCTTCTAAGGTCCCTGCCTTCTCAAGTCTTAGAAGGAAAAAAACAAGTAATTACCTACTACAGATCATCTTTACAAAAATACATCTTTCAGGGAACTGAAAGGTAGACCTACTGGTCTCAGTAGGTCAGTACCTGAAAGTCTTTTTGTAAAGATATTACTTCACAAATTGACTTGAAAGTGAAACCAACATTAATCTGGAAACATGTGCTCCCTGAAAAGCACAACTCTTAAGACATAACATGCCATTTTAACATCATCACATATTCACACATGCTGTATGTACTGTACATGTAGGGTTGTATAATTTACAACCCTGCATGTACAGTTTGATCATATATTATTCACAGTCCACTGGACTTTAATGGCTTCAGATTGCACACGTGTGTGTGTGTGTGTGTGTGTGTGTGTGTGTGTGTGTGTGTGTGTGTGTGTGCGTGTGCATGCGCGCTGACTGTACATGCTTTCCTGCTTGGTTTACCTGTTGGGCGTTATCTGTATCAAATAGTGGGAGAGGAACAGCTTTATCATGCCACATTTTAATTACAGTGTGTGGACACAGGCACACAAGCACAGGGCTTCAGTGAGACAGAAGAAAGCAAGAGAAGAAGATAAGGAGCAATAACCACATGAACCCTAGCGTCCCTATAAAATGAATATTTGGCAAAAATAGCAGACCTACAAGCTCACAACGTGAACATGTTACTTTTAGTTTTGGTGTGGAGGGGAACAATTAAACCTACCGGTCAAAGAAGTATAGGGTTAGTGGTTAAGGGAGAGTTTTGTCACATGACCCCAACCCTAAACCTAACCTCACAGGAAGCCACGGGTTAGTTTGAACCTGCCAAGGGTTTGTTTTAACCTGCCATGCATGTCGGGAGCCATGGGTGAGTTTTAACCCAGCCACGGGTTAATTGTAACTGGCCATCCATGTCAGGAGTGACAGTGTTGTCGGAACTACTGCCTGTCGGACTGTTAGTATGTCTAACCAAAATATGCACCCTGTTTGATCAAATGGATGGCCAGACAGACAGACGAGCACATGTGGACAAAGAGAGCAATTTTAATTCACATTCACATTCTACACACTCGCTCTAGCTCTCTCTCTCTCTCTCTCTCTCTCTCTCTCTCTCTCTCTCTCTCTCTCTCTCTCTCTCTCTCTCTCTCTCTCTCCCGTGCTGTCTCATGGTCTCACTCTTCCTCGTGTCATTCCATCTCCCCCTCTCTCTTCGGTACAACATGATTGACAGGTGGTCTTAGTACACCGGGGCCCACAGTACTTCAGGTCTGAAGGACATATGGAGTTGTTTGAAGTCTCTTGGAATGGCCTGCCAGGCATACAGGCGGATTTATACTTGGCTGCATATAGGATGCATCGAAAATAGCCGATCTGCAACGTGTCGTGGTGTGAACTTGTAGATGGGCTATATGTGGTGCGTGAAGTAGATCAAATCCCTTATTGAATCAATGTATAGAGATTTGTGCAGATACAAAGCCAAAAGCTCCACAGTATTATGTTCATATAAATACAATAATTGTATAAAACGTACATTAAAAGTCAGCAGTACTGCTATTAATGTGCCAGAAACAGAAGAGGAAGTGTATTCAACATACTGTACACATTTTACACAAGTTTCATTATTATATTGATTTACTCTTAATTAAAAAATACATTCATATTTAGATATATGTTCATTAAGGAAATTATTCTCATTTGCTAAGCACAAGTTTGAGAAAAGGTTAATTGAATGAGACGGAAATTATGAACTTGTGTTTTAATTTGTTTTGAATGATAAAGCATATTGCCCTTTCCAATAGAAATATGACAGACTGCAATTACATTATATAATTATTACTGAGTGCTAATTTAAAACAAGGAACACATGTCAAAGTTTGCTGTTCTAAGCTAAAGTAAATAATTATGTTATAAACATTGAGCAAAGTTACAATATTATTTATATGAAGATGATGAATGAATTAAGCAGCATTGACTTGTCTACCAAAACAAACTGTGGTTTCAGTTACACTTAATCTGCTTAATCTTCTTGCCGGCGGCCGGCCCACAGACATTTTGGCAACCCACTTACTGATACATTCACAGATTGACACATGCACACACATGCGCGTCACACACATCACGCACACACTCATGCACTCCCCCTGTGAGTGTTGTGAGTGTAGAGGTCTGCGTGTGCGACACAATCGCGGGACAAAGCATAACTTGTACTTGATGGGCTGCAGGTGTGCATGCAGCCATGGACAAACAAGCTCTGCTGCCGTGGTCATGAGCGCACCTCCCGTTCTTATGACAGCAACTACTGCTTTGAATTGCTATTATTGTTCACACACAACCGAAACCAATGGATTATATATTTCAGGAGTGAGAGATCACAATGACATTCCTAATACATTTTTGCACTTGATGCAGTTAGAACTTTTCCATTGCATCTTATGCGAGGTGGGGTTCTTGTGCTGCCGGCCTAGACAAATTGTCTATTAATTAATTCTCTGCCACTAGCCATAAATGAAGTTAGCCTCTGCCACCATCCGCGTTCACTTTCAAAGAAGACGTTTGCCCGCCGCCCCGCCCCATACACACACTCAATACACACACTTTAGTATCATTAGCACACACTGTTTACCTCTCGCCAGGAATGTTTACATGTTGGAAGCGACACGGTACAAAGTCATAAATGACATCCGAACTTGGAATGGCTGAAGACCCACCATGGACAGCTCTCCTGGATTCAGACTTATGGAGGTTTGAAAATCCTGCTCGTAACCGAAATAAACGTCCCATAGCTGGTGGTGACGGAGGCGTTGCCATAGCAACCGGATCTATGCTAAAAGCTGCTGTTGGGCTCAACCATTATATACACAAAGTATACGTTGGGTCCGTATTTATACAGACTTAGCAAATAACGTCCCCTAGCTGGGGGTTACATATATACAGTACAGTATACGGACATGGGGGGAAAATAATTAAAGAGATAATGCTGTTGACAATTTAATGTGTTTTCACTCCTCTCATCTCCCTCATGCACTTATAATTGTTTTCCAGACATTACATTTTCGTATGGAGGCAAGCAGTGGGGCAAAACCCAGATGGGTGGCTTTCAAAAAAGAATTGCTTTCCAGGTGGCAATTCCATCATCAAAGACATGCACAGCAATCATAATAGGCATATTTGATTTCCATAATAGTTTATTATACGTATTCTAATAAAAACATCAAACACAAGGAGAGTGCTGATCTTATACAATGATAAAATTATATATAGGTTTTGAAAATGAAAGAAGCGTTTGAGAAGTATTGCGATTTTGGGCAGTAGAATAGAATAGTGTTAATTTTTTTAGTTTGTGTGGCAAGATTGGGAGGGTGGACCTGCTTTTCTCTGGAAGAGCAGGGTGGATGGATGCAAACAAGCAGTACGGTTGTGATTAGGCAGCTGGTGTTGCAGAGTAGACTAATACCACTGCTCTCTGTGGCCGGAACTGCCTATACCGCAACAAACTGTCCCCTCTCTAGCACAGAATGGAGCGAGAGACACACAGAGAGGGTCCAGAGGGAGGGAGAGAGAGAGAGAGAAGGCGAATTAGAGGGATTGGAAGAAAGGAAGATGACCGAAAGAGAGAAGGAGGGTTGATATCGCTCTGTGTTTAGGTCTGCAAGCTGCAATGTGTGTGTGTGTGTGTGTGTGTGTGTGTGCGTGCGGAAAGGGGAGAGGAGGGGGCTGTAGCTGCTCAGCAACTTGTGCATCGTGTCCTTGCCTGGTGACTGTCGCTCTGCTGCAGTGGCGTGTACATGTGACTGTTTATTAGAGGAGGGGACAATAGCAGAAAGACAGAGAATAGCAGACGTGTCATTGTTCGACAGGAGAAACACCATTAGCAGAAACAAAAAGACCAGGCAGACCATTTATGAATGGAAAATGTAATTTTTAATGTTCCACCACGGGAGATGTTACACTGTGAAATCAATAGGGGTCACTTAATTCTGACAAATGAGTCCATTTGAACACTCTTAGAGTTGCAAATGGGTACCTTCAAGAGATTCATTCAACATTCGTCAACTGTCTTTTTGAGATTATGATTCTGTCAGCAATTATTCGACTAGTGTCCTCTTGTGGTCTAAACTCACAAACATTGACTTCCTCTAAGTCTGAGTCCCTCATGCCTGTTCCCGTTGTCACCACTCTCTCCATCTCTACCATTTACTAATTGTATTCATTAATTAAAAATATCTACATGCCCGTGAAGTGCATTTGAAGGTATGCTGTAGAGTGTAGATAAAGAAACAAAGCATGTCAAATTGAGTGTGCGTGCGCACGTGCGAGCGTGTGTGTGTGTGTGTGTGTGTGTGTGTGTGTGTGTGTGTGTGTGTGTGCATTGTGCTCTACTGAAACGGTCTGTTGTAACAGTGCCACATTGGCTCCCATACTGTTCTGGTCTGTGCAACTACTTTTAAATGTGTGTTCTCAGACATCCCTCAAATCACCTAGAGTACAGTCAGGTATGTGTGAGTGGGGGGGAGGTGAATGGAATCTATATGCATACATTGTGGCCCGCATTGGTAAAACAACGCTATGTGGGTTGTGGGCCAAAGTGTATAATATATTACTCTTTGGCCCACAATCTGCCTCATCGGCAGATCCCCAGTGACTGCATGAGTGTCTGTACGCGTTATCCCCCACATTGACATATAGATTAGTACTGATACTGGAAACGGAGATGGAGGCAAAATACTGTATTGACGACAACAAACCCACAACCCATTCCTCGCTGTTTAGCTCTTTCTTATGTACACCCATAAAACATCTAATTGTTATTGATCAGCGCAGAACCTTGCTAGCTTAATGAATCAAATACCAATCATTTTGATATACCTTAAGTGCAGCATGGAAAGAAATGCATAATACATGATTTCTTGAAGCATTTTAGCTTCAAATGTTATGGATGGGGGGGGGCTGCGTTTAAACAAGTCCTGTTTAGGGGAATAGCAGGGAGGATCACTGCAATGTGAAAAAACATCAAGCGGCCATGAAAAGATAACGGGGCCACTGGGAGATTAATAGGATCTCACTCATGTTTTCTGCAAAATGACAGCAGCTGCTGCTGCTGGTGGGTAGGATATAAATAAACCCAACAGCTATTTTTTACCTATTGTATGTTTGCATGTCTGTAGTTCTATGGCTGTGACTGCAATAGTGGTTTCAGCTAGGGATTGCTCTAAAAATGACAATTAACAATGCCATGTGTATAATGTTCCACAATAACATTAAGCATTCCGGACCTAAAGTATAGGCGTTTAGCAGTTTGATGGAGGTAGGCACGAAGCTAGTTCCTTTTGGTGAATGTCGAGGCTCTGTATCGACGGCCTGAGGGCATTCATCTGTAATGTGTGTGAAGGGTGTGTGTGTGTATGTGTGTGTTGTCCTCAGCTATTTGAGAGGCCTTCTTCACGGTCCGTTCCTTGTGGATACTTCTGAGTGGCTCCTGGTCCTTCCCAGTGATCTGACCACTGAACTAACAACCCTGTCAAGAGGTGGTTGATGGCACGCATCATGCCAGACCATATGCTGTGGTGTTGAAGGTCTTTATGGATTCCACAAAGGACTTGTAGAAAGCCTGAAGGATTGATGGTCAGACCTGAGGCTTCCTCATCTTCCTGAGGATGTGAATATGCCCAGTGTTGTATTATGTTTTACTATTCTAAAGCTGTATTATTTAACTTTATTTTGGTGCATAAAAATACATTTTGTCTAATATGGTAGAGTTTGTTAATACAATATAATGTCTCCCAGTCCCTGCTCTTCTATTGAGAATTTAGATGCTGGAAGTCAGTATTTAATTTCTCCACTGATCAAGCTGGCAGACTCTAATTCAGCACGTCAGCATACTGGTTCAAAAACAAATCCAGGTTAGTTCAGGGAAGTTACATAGTACATCTTTAACTGAAGTGGCATGATTAAAATGGCAAATAATCCTTTGATAGTGCTCCAGGGGTGTGTAGGTGGGCCCCTCAGTCTACAATATTGAGGTTCTTGATGGCATCCCAGGGTGTCCCTGTGCAGCACTTTGTGACTTTTGTTTAGAAAGGGGCTATATAAATAAAGTTATTATTATATTATAGTTGTAGATGAGTAGCTGAATGACTTCAAGTGTGAGTGATTGCTAGCTTGAGGCTTTCATTGTGCTTCCAAGACAGGGAAAATCATTGAGTCTGTCAGTCCTGCTATGTTGTGACTGAGCTAATTTAACAGAGAGAGTATTTTTAGCTAACATGAGTTAGCTAGTGATGGCCGAGGCCGATCCAGTGCAGGAACTATTAGAACGGAATGAAGTGTGACAGATGTCCCGGGTGGTGCAACTAAAGTTAATATAATTGACTGATGATATGAAGGAAGATGAGTGTGTGTGAAGAAGCCTAATGTGATGGAGCTCGGGAAGTGCACTCCTATGAGATGAGATGCCTCCTGACAGTAGAGACGGAGGATTGAAGAAAAGACCAAAGATGAGAGACATTGACAGTGAGATGGAGATAGTTGGCATACTATAGTAGGGACAAGGACATTTTTGGCCTTGGTAGTAAAACTGTGACAGAGCATAAGAGAGTCATTGTTGAAACAGCTAAAATGTTTCTTTGCATTATGGATGTGACAGGAGAAGAAATGCAGTGTTAATGGAGGAGGTCTTGAATATACAGTACAATCAATGTAAAATCTAGAACTAGATTCTAAACTAGAACTGCACTCTGTCGAGCGCAAGTACTTTCGACCGCTACAAACTGTCAAATCTCAGTAATGACTACTTGTGCCTGATACGGCAGTGGTGCCAGAATGAAACAATGGTAATTGTTTTTATACACTTCAGAAACATAATGTTGTAATGAATACGTAAGTGCCGACTTTGGATGGTGATGTATATGTCAATCAGTGCCTCCCAAGACTAAAACATATCGTCATTACGTCACCATCGAAAACCAATTACACTCTGGCATTGGGTCCTTTAATCCACATATTTCTTATGTCATCATTGAGAGCTATAGTGTGATGTAATTTGTAAGTTGATTAACGGTATACTGTGGTTACTTTGTGCCGTACGCAGTCCCAGCCAACCCGCCACTTTTGATGCGAATGCACCGTCCCAGCAAACTGTGCCTGATACGGCAGTGGTGCCAGATTACATACATGTATACACAGGAGCATTACCTTTAATCCTCCCAGCACTAAAACATATCGTCATTATGTCACCATCGAAAACCAATTACACTCTGGCATTGGGTCCTTTAATCCACATATTTCTTACGTCTTCATTGAGAGCTAGTTATACATATACACACCATGTAATCTCGTCCCAGCAAATCAGGCACAATTTGCTGGGACGGTGCATACGCATCAAAAGTGGCGGGTTGGCTGGGACACACCTGCCTAGGAGTAGGAGCATTACATTTCTCTAGGATTCTGACAGGGAAATGTCACTAAGAGGAAGCCCATTGATGCTTTGCACTTTACAGGTGGTGTAGGAAATACTTACTGCCTAAAGAGAGGAGTACATTTTACTTGTCCCTTTGCCTCTCCACTGTGACAGCAAAAGTGTTGACAGGCTCCATACCTGCGTTGCACAGAGCTTTGTTTGCGAAGGTGCTCTGCTGAAATTCAACTAAATTAAAGCAGGTGACGGCTTGCCTAATGCTAAATTCATGCATAGTGTGAGCTAATGGTTCGCTAACGATACTGCACAGCAGTGTTACAGGCAATGTGTTGATTGCCAAGCTACGCATACAAATGGCCAATGACAGTGCTACATTGGGTGGGGGGTCGGCGTTCCATTTGTTATTTCGCATTGAAATAATTTTGGGGGAGGTTGCCCTCAGGGCGTCCTATATGTCCGTCCATCTAAACTTTAGATGGACGGACGGACATATAGGACTCTTAATAACCAAGTAGTACTAAACTAAAGTATCGATATATTCTACATACATCATATTTTATATGACCACAAAGAAATGGATGATGGTTCAACTCTTGTGGTCTGTGATACTAGTGTGGAAGCTAAGCAGAAGCCTCCTGTGTCTGGGACTAGCTGCGCTATAGCTTAGTATAGCAAAGCATAGCAGGACAGCTTGCCAGAGCTCAGTGGTCTGTGTTGCTTTAGGTTTAGCTTCAGTTATCACAGCTGTGCGTGTGTGTACAGTTATGCTTTTACACCTACATTAACCTTTTGGGGATTTAATTCTCGTCTACGAGACAGAGGCTGGGAATTATCCAGTTTCTCACCAACTCATACACAGTATTGTGCGACAGGCTGATTCTAAAAATGCCTTCTCAGGCCACATTTACACCGCACGGCAACGATCAGAATAGAAAACGTCAAAGTGCTGTTGCGTTACTTCTACCTTTTTCTTATTAATTAAAAAAAAAAGAAAAAAACACTGTATGCATGCCAGGTGGCTAGGTGCATAGAACCACACCCGTGCAGGTTGGTTTATATCATGGCATGAGCTATAACGTACGTCACACATTTGGCAGGTTCCCCCGTTTTGCCTGTGTACATCCTTCCAAAGGATCTAAATTCTAAAAGTTTTCAGAAAAAGCGTCCATGCGTGTGTGGCAATCATGTTGGAAGCAGACACGCCTAACCTTTTTATCTCCTTCCCTCCACTACTCTCCTCAGTTCATCCTTCCATACAGGGATTAAAAACTGAACATTTTCACATGTAATCGGTTCCGAGCAGCATCAATATTTTAACGTTTCTGTGCTTGTGTTACATGTGTGTGCATTTAGAAGTGTACTCCCCATTATCTGATCAAAGATGCAATGTGCCATATAGGCCTACTGTAAAATGTCAAGTAATGTCTATTGAAGCTGCACTGGAGAGATTTCACACTTCACATCTGTTGGCGGCCCCAAGTAGTATTAACACAATCAGCGGCGGGATTTCTTTCAAAATAACAGATATGGCCGCTTTTACTCTGTAAGCCCCCCCCTTGCGTTCCGGACAAAAACCGGGAGAAATATTTGTGCTTGCTTACCTTGCTATCATTACGATAAAGTCGCTGAGGCATTCTTTCTGAGCCGTAAACAGGGAAGTGAATGGCAACGCGCATGCGCAAAGAGCAAGGAGTATGGTGCAGAAGGAACCCCCCAAAAAAGAAATGCAAATCAGAATATTTTTCTCTCGTTTGATATCAATCATAATCAATGAAAATGCGCTAGGACGTGTGTACAGTACACGTCCTAGCAATCCGTCGGTTGGATTAGTTATGACGTCCTAAATGGGTTAAGAAATAACAGTTATGATACAGTACTTGCACTGTACTGGAACTCATTGCGGTAAATGTGCATAACCTTTATCAGCGGCGACGGGCTAGCGTTGTGAGATTGCGATTTCTCGACACTATTTCTTTTGCTTCTTAAAAATACCCAGCAAGAACGTTCAGGACCTGGACGAATTAGTGACGTCTCTATTGGGGCCAGATCAAGTCAAACCAAGACCAGTCAAGTCTGGCCCAGAATATCACCTGATTTCAACCAACATGAATGAATCAGAGAGAGTCCAATCAGGGATGTAAGCTGCACGCACGCACACGCACACACACACACATGCACATACAGTACACATGCCCATACACATGAAACAACTGATGCTCACATATGTGACCAGATTTGACTGGGAGCCTGCCATCGCCCATTAATTCCAGCTTTTCACCAGAGGAGAAAAAAAAAAAGAGTTATAGCATAGGCAGACACATATCAAACTCAAGGCCCGGGGGCCAAATCAGGCCCGTGAATGAATTATCTTTGGCCCGCGGGATGATATTTAATTAGTATTAGAACTGGCCCCCTGGTATATTGCACAGACCACCATAATACTACTTAAGTCCCACAATGCACTGCGTGTGCATTGGTGCGTATCGAGGGCCCGTGAGCGCAAGCCTGTGTCTGCTCTTCACTATTGATCAGGAAGTATATTGTCTGTGGTCAACTTTCAGCTACCCCTTTCCCCAAAACTGGCTAAACGAATCGTGTGGACTCTGAAAACAGGGGTTTTCAAGTCAGGTGGGAGGCAGAGGGCAAACCTCTGTGTGGAGACAGTGTGGCTGTAATGAAAGAATATTACCTAAGAAGACTATGATAAGAAATGAATGCAACTGATTTGATTTACTTTCTCATTTTACTATGAAAGCAGTGCTTTGTGAGGATCAAAGAACAGGAAACTGAGCTTAAAATAATGCATTTTCAGTTTTAAATGCATTTACTTTTTTGCCGTGTGCCCGTGTGTTGAAACACAGTCCGGCCCTCGACTTGTACCAATTTCTTTATTTTGGCCCACTGTGTATTTGAGTTTGACATCCCCATGTCTGAAATAAGTGTCAGAGCTGAAGCCGACATGTAAATATGAAATAAATGCTTAAACATGTAGCTAGGTGTAATGTTAGAGTCCACAGAAGTGAACCTTTCAAGCCTGTTTTCTCAACTCTATAAGCCATATCTCCAAAACTGGTGGGTCAAACTGAACAACCAATATGTCAATTTGAAGCTAAGATTCCCTGCTTTCATATAATGACAAAAAACATAAAAAAGTCCAATGGCAGTCCCCCAGTCAAATTAGCTCACAGAGTCATTTCATACCGTCAGGGAGAAATGAGCCTTTATCTGGTGCTGTGAAGATAAGGAGAGGCAGTGGGCCTCGCTCCTAGCCAGGCAGCCATTTTAGCTTTTCACACGCACGCACATGCACACACGCACGCACGCGCGCGCGCGCACACACACACACACACACACACACACACACACACACACACACACACACACACACACACACAGGTTTGGGTTCACACTTGCTTGTTATTGGCCAGTCAAAACATAAACGTGGAGTGGAATTATTGATATTCAAACAGCATAGTGAATCCAATTTTGCCATAATATTGCAGCAATGTGCTGTCCTTTCCCTCATGTCCTTTCATCTCCCCCTCTCTCTCTCTCTCTCTCTCTCTCTCTCTCTCTTTCTCTCTCTCTCTCTCTATCTCTCTCTCTCTCCACGCAGGCAGGCACGCACGTACGCACACACTGTCTCTCACCACATGAAGTCTGGCTTCACTCTATCTCTTAGGGGTAACACAAAATGTGATCTATGGATTGATTATTTAGACTGACTGTGACTGACTGACTGTTTCTGCAAGTGTGCCTGCGTTCGTGCTTACAATACATGCATATGTATGCACAGCATGTATGTGCATAATATTTTCCACTGTATACACAGTTGCTAACAAAACCATGTAGTGTGAGACTGATACATTTGTATAGCCCGGTGTGATGATGATTGAATGGTTCTTCCTCATCTCATCCACTGATGTTTAGTAAACTAAAACCAAATAGACACACACTGGGCCTTGATGTTACAATGTTTGTTGTTCATGTCTTTCTAGGCTTATGTTGCAGGTCTCTTATGATAGAGTAATGCTTGGGGAATTTGCATCTCTGTCAAAGATACAGCGTGATTTGACAATGACTGATAGCTGGTCTGAAAGGCACTAGAGGCCGGCTTAAAGCTTCTCTAAATAAGCTTTCATGGAAACTTTTTTTGAGGTGCTACCGCATGCCCAGCTTTGTGTGTTTGTGTGAATCATATTGATGATGTGATTGGCTGAGCATGGAATTTAGATGATTGCCTGGAGCACTTGGCTACGGCCCGGGCTGAACATCCTAGGTGTCTGGAGCACTCAGCTACAGCCCAGACTGAACATCCTAGTGTCTGGAGCACTCAGCTATGGGCTGAACATCCTAGTGTCTGGAGCACTCAGCTATGGGCTGAACATCCTAGTGTCTGGAGCACTCAGCTACAGCCCAGGCTGAACATCCTAGTGTCTGGAGCACTCAGCTACGGCCCAGGCTGAACATCCTAGGTGTCTGGAGGCTCCAGACACCTAGGATGTTCAGCCTGGGCCGTAGCCGAGTGCTGCACTCGTAACTAACTCACCTTTCAGATTCATAACTAACTCACCTTTCAGAACACATCAATGTACGTTGTATGCTGCAGTTTGTTCTCATTGACATCTCGCAGGCTGCAGCATTGGTATATTTTCATTTCTAAAGCCATTCTTGGTGATCTGCCTCCTCCTCCAAAGGTCGGTTGTATTGCTGTCAATACAGAAAGTGAGAACAGCTCTGACCTCTAAAGTCCAGCGAACATCTCTAGCGTGATATTAGATAGTATAAATTCACTATATGGTTCGCAATGCGTGCACGCTGCTTGCAATCAAAATCCATCCAAATTCAACAAATCACTCGTGTTCAATATTGCTCAGTGACTCAACGTTGAGGTTCAATAATAATTAATGATCCCGGTGAGATTACCCATACATTATTGAATTGAGAAGCGAGTGCCTGGTGGTTTCAGTCAATATATCATGCTGGGAGGCACCAAAAGCATAAATTGTTTTTTAGCATTTATTTATCATAATTGTGATTGATAAGACTATGACAAATAAGAAAATAAATAAATAAGGAGTGAAGATTTGAGAAGTATCTGATTGCCTGCTGGGTGTATTTCTCCATGGGAAGGGGGGATTTGTGAGGGAGAGAGGGAGAAAAAAAAAACTTTTCAATTTAATTCAAGTATAGCCTGCCCTACATTTATTGCTGATAGAAAATACATGTGTGAACACCGCTCAGGAACTCTCTAGTTTTCATTTTCTTTGTGCACCGTACAGTAACAGGTCACCAGTATCTATTTAGGGGCAGTGATGCAGCGGCCCTGTCATGCTCAATTAGGTGGTTTAAATAAAGAACCTAACTGAGAGAGAATGAGCATGTGATTATTTAAAAGTTGATAGGTCGAGACAGCACGGATGTCTGTAGGACATAATTGAGGGGACATTACCGGAGGAAAGCGTGCTGGTCTGCAAGCCCAAAATAATGTCAGCAGGGCCACCGAGGGGAGCCTACGTGCCGTGGCACACCGCTCGTTTCCACTTCATGTCTTCAGTAAGTGGAGAGCTTTATTGGCCCCATCTCCTGACAACATTACGTCACTTTGTAAACAAGCAGATATGATTCCTCAGCAGAAAACCTCTTGCGGGTCCCTCCGACTTACCATATCTGTTATTTAAAGAGCAGGGTGTCATGGTGCTAGCGCACCTGGCTCTAACGCCAAATTCGCACGAGCAGTGGCAGGTCCTAATGTGCTTCTATGGTTGCTGTATTGCAGCAGCAGCAAAGTTTAACTTTTCTCTACTTTGCCATTTTGCAGTGGGGAAAGTGGTGCCACATTGCATTTCTCAGAACACTGCTGCTGGTGTGAATTGAAATTGAATAGTTGTTGTGCGTGTGTCGGGTGCACTGTTCTCGCAGAAATAGTCCCTTGGAAAAGATTACCAGCACTCACCCAGATGATCCATTTAGGATTTAGGATTGTTTATTTCAAAGCCCCAGCAGCAGCAGATGATACACGACGTATTTATAATTACGTCCATATGGGTGTGATTTGTTGTGTATGTTTGCGCACCTGTTTGTTT